>NC_056727.1:125628192-125930692 GCF_019279795.1 Protopterus annectens
CACCACTTGTTAGAGTGTGTTTATAAATTTATAGTTTTAAACATTTTTCCAGTAAGCAATTAAACAAAACATACAAACCAATAATGACAAACTGCCCAATTCAGAACATTTCAACCATAAAGATGCCACTCAAACTTGTGTCATTACAATCCACCAATATCAGTCAATATGTACAATCTCTGCAGAAGTAAAAGTCATCTGAATAATTCTACATTAAAGATATCAAACTAATGAAGAGTCTGTTGCTAGAAAACAACTGTATATTTCAGTGTTTCATCTACAAATTCAGTGCCTGCTGCCCTCAAAGAATAAATTGCTTATGTTACATTAAAAAATGGTAATCTGGTATATTGCAATAGAGAATGGGTGGCAAGCTGAAAAACAGGTTCATAGTTACTAGGCATCTCATCCAAAAGAGGACATCCTCAGGACTGCAGCACCCCACCCCCTTAAAATACAAATGCACATACTGTGGGAGTAGAACCTACAGCCCTTTACATTAAGATGCAAGTATGCTACTTGCTGTGCTACTAACACTGTTTTAAAATTCTATACCACAATATTGATACCATTTGCTAAGCAAAACAGTTGCACATTTTAAGCAGACTTAGCATGAGCAGCAGTAAACTTCTCTTCACCTGACGCTCACAATTCATTGAAAATGCACTTGAAAATAAATTCCACTTGCTAACTCTAACTAAGGCATTTCACTCTCTCTCTCTCTCTCTCTCTCTCTCTCTCTCTCTCTCTCTCTCTCTCACACACACACACACACACACACACACACACACACACACACACACACACACACACACACACACACACACACACACACCATAGCTCTCAATCTCTTAGCACAAGAAATCTGGACAAAGCCTGTTATAATGTTGAGGACTAAGGCACAAAACTAGGGACACATTTAGAAGTTGCTAGAATAACAGGATTTGTGTTAGAATGCATTTTCTGATGGATATGAAGACATTCTGTGGACGTCTGTACAACTGAAAGGTATGACACACATATACATTCCCCGTCCTCCTTAGAAAGTGGATAGAACAACAAGGTTAGCATTAGTATGCATTTTCTGAGGATATGAAGTCTAAAACTCAGATGTCTGCCATTATTTTCTGACTTCAGTCCTCAATGATTTGCCAGAACAGACACAATCTTATGAAAAACAAACTGAAAATATGAGGCAAAAATCTGAATAACTGTGAGGTATGACCCTGTCTTACTCACACTCCTACTCACCCCCCTACTTACACACAAATGCACACGCAGACTTACTTCATACACACATACACACACACACACACACACACACACACACACACACACACACACACACACACACACACACACACACACATACACACACACACACACACACACACCTACACCTACTAAGCATACTAAATTCCCAATTCCCTTATACACACTTACTTCAAGTCTGTGGTCTGTGCTTTGCATAAATTCCCTTATTTCATAACGTCTGTGCAGCATTGTCCATGTAAACATACACACATGTAAATTCTCCGTGACCCGGGTGGGACAGGAAGAAGCAATTTCAAATTAGCGCAGGCGGGCGGACAGGAAGAACAGGACATCTGCACGCACAGATGTGATGTGACCGGACCAGGAAGACTGTCGTTCTTAAAGTTCTTTCTTAAAGAAGAAAGTAAAAACAATTTTTTTTTGTAATTCAAAGAAAATTAATTTTTCAGTCAGCCTGTTCCAGGGGTGCAAGTGCACTCCCTTGCACCTGCTTGCGAGCGCCCTTGACTCCAGGTCATCATTTACTGTGGTTGATTCTCTCTCCCCTTGCACAAAAGACAGACCTTCTTTGACTGGCCTTTTTTCAGCACTCTTTTTACATTACCTTAATTAGCTTCATTAACCAAACACATCCTGCTAGATTCCTATCCTTAAAGAAACAAGTGCAACATAATAAGTCACCACCCATACATAGACACATTACTTACAATGAACTCTGTATAACACTGTTATAGTCATCATTTATTTAGAGCAAGCTGTCTGTAACACTGCTATGGGCAGTATTTACACAGCTTTTATTATACATATTTTGTTCACATGGTCTCTTTCAAATGGGGAGAACCACTACGATATAGTACAGTTGACTCCTCCCACTTTCTTGAAACTATTTGTTTCATGTATGCTATATGGGCTGTGGGGCCAAGACAGGCCATCTACATTGGGATGGGCTAACCTTTGCCTGTGCAAGACTATTTTTGCCATCCTGTTGATGTAGCCATAATAGGGACAGGTCTGCTTCTAGAGTGAATTCTGCCCTTAACAGATAGAGCTTTAGAGAACCAAATTACTCAATAATTAGGCATTCTCTTTCATTCATTGAATACTTAGTCTCTGCTTTGCTTATTGTTTAACTGAGGAAACAGATTGGATGCTCCTTTCCATTAAAATCTGTGAGAGCACTTCTATTAAACCCACTTCTGATACATCAGTATAGACTACAAATGGTTTACTGAGGTTAGGAGATGTTGGAATAGGCTCAGAGCATAATGTTTCCTTTAACTGCTTGAATAAAGTGTCTGTTTCTACTGTCCTCTTGAGGGACATCTTCATTTTGGTCAGGTCTGTGAGGGTGCTGCTATCATTAGAAAATGGGGAATGCACTTATGATAATATTCACTACCTCCCCTCCAAAAAAAAAAAATCATCACTTGTTTCATAGTTCCTGAGGTACGTCAGTTTCTTACAGCTTTTAACTTTTTTATTTGGAGCTTAACAAATCCTCTTCCTGTGACATACTCAACAAGACATTTAACTTATGTTGTACATACTTTGCTCTTGGAGGCATTCAGTTATTCCAACTTGCTGTAGGGTACCTTTTCTGATTGTCAGTCCTAGTCCCCCATATGCATAATAACATTGTCTAGATAAGTTGAAGCATAGTAGGTGTGAGATTTCAAGGCTTTGTCCATTAATCTTTGGAAATTTGCTGGGGCACCATGAAGCCCAAAAGGAAGAACCTTAAACTGGATTAACTTCTGTGATGTTGAGAAGGCTGTCTTTTTATTAACCTCTATTATTAGATAGGTTTGCCAGTAACTTTTTGTCAGGTATAATGTAGTTAAGACTCTCACCTTCCACAACCTTTCTATTAACTCATCAGTGACAGGCAATAGGTAACTGGCAATTCTCAAAATTCTGTTCAACGTCCTACAATCACAGAAACCGATTGTTCCATCAGGTTTTGGGAGTAGCACTATGAAGCTGTTCCATTTACTTTTATACTCTTCACTGAGACATTTTCCTTACTTCTCTTTGTAATGAATTTCTTTGTGATACTGGTATTTGTTGTGGTTTTAAGTTAATCTTTTCTATTGGACTAGCCTCATTATGCTGTTTAATCATATTTTTTTCTGCTGCCAGCCAATTCTAAAACCACTTCCTTGTTTTGTAGCAGAATTTTTTTTTTTGTTTGTTTTCATGGCTTGGCTTGTTTAATGCATCATCTATCTGGACTGTAGGCATAAATGTTAGATTAAACTAATCTCTACTGCTAAATATCAAAGGTTTTAGTTACTTCTGTGGTTTCAGAACATTGATATGGTATATATCTGTTCTTGTCATCTCTTAACTGCCTGATTGTACTGCAATTTACCACATTTATTTCATCTTTTATTTCAAATGGATCCTGCCATTTGGCTAAAAACTTGTTTTCTCCAAACCAAAACCAACACCTGGTTTACAGCTTTAAGTTATATGGTCCTTGCATTACTTTTATATACCCCTTGTTGTGTATCACTTTCCATGTGCTCATAAACAATGGGCATCATCACTTTCAGCTTGTCATGCAAGCTGCTATAGTGTTCAATGACACTTTTAAATGTTTTTTTTCTTCTTCTCATGTTTCAAATAGTCCACAACAGTACCTTCTAGAAATAGCAACTCATACCCGTATTAGTTAGTGGCAGCTGATGTCTCTAAATTTTCCTGTTCACTTTCTTTGTAAACCTGATGCATGAATCCTCTTCCTTATGCTTAGATTTCCTGTATTTTAGCTCAATGGAATTATCATTATGGGTCTGTTTAGGGTTATTTTGTCCCTTAGTACACATTGCCTTCACATTTTTTTCTTGCATTCTCTATTTTTCTCTCCCACTGTCTCAGGATAATGGAACACCTCTCTCTCAATTATTTTCTCTTCTCTTGGTTGCTTTCCCCTCATATCTTCATTTTTTCCCTTACATACTGATGATACTTGTTGCTTAGAGCCTTACCTTCAAAGTTTTAATCATGCACTGACAGAAGTGGGTTAGAATTTCCTTTTTATTTACCTTGATGAAACATTTCATACTGCTACAATTCTCCTTCTCAGCACCCACATGCTTATTACAATTCTTCATTTCTGTGACTGTTTGAGCTTGAAAGTTTAGCAGTTAACTCTTGCTGAGCAGTTTCCATGCTTCCTAATTTCTCTAACTTAGAATACACACTTTCAGTAAGTGATTCCTTCTCTTTCATTCTGTTAGTCATTCTACTCCCTGCTTTGCACATGTTCCAGCTGTAATAAAACTTCTTCACTGTGCTATGTGATATTTTCATGCAGAAGTGACATTTCTGCATAGCTAGCCTTTGGCATAGGCCAACTAGGTGGCCACCTAGGGTGTCGCTCTAGCAGGAATGATTTTCCAGTAATCTGGATGGTGTAGGTAGACCAGGATGTGGGGCAAAAGGTGGTATGGGGGGTGCAGTGGAGACCTTTTGCCTAGGGCATCAGTTGACCAAAGAGCAGCCCTGAATTTCTGCTTGCTGCTTTCTAATTATTTTTAGGTTGCAATGCTTTAGTGTGCAAGTCACTTCCTTCTACTCCTTCTGTTTATGTTGGCTACTCCATTAGAGATGAAATTCTGAGATATGTCTTTAAATTGTACAGTTCTTCCCCTGTTTGTACCCTTAGCCAAATGTATGTATCCTTAGAAATTTCTAAAACTGTACTTTGGCCTTTATTGGATTCATTCACTCTAATGAATGGATCTAGTAGTTGCCCCGACTCACTTCTAGGTTAGGCAGAGGCACAGGTGTAGGCTTATTTGCCTGCTGGTCCTCCTCCCCACAGTGATAGGGTGGTCAATTGAAAGAACCACCTTCCTCCCAGTATCTCTAGAACTCTTTAAAGTAGGAAAATCTTTCTACATTATTATACCACATGTTAAGTTAGGAATGGCAGCAACAGAGTGAGCTAGCTTGCCAAACACAATTTGAATTTCTAACTGAATAATAGGATGTTGCTTCTTATCACTGTGAATGCATACTGCATCTACCACTGTGTTAGTAATACTTTTCTTCTTAAATACATATTACCCATTTATAAGTATTACCATACCATCAAAGTGTAACAGTCCTAGCAGTTCACCACCATCAGTTAACTATATTGCTTTTAATTAACTTGGCAATTGCACATTGACAGAATCCGGTCTCAGCCATTCTAGCAGAGGTTATAGTTTTCACAAGTGTAACATCATTGCTATGACTAGTGTAAAATACAGTCATGTGACCCTTTTTCCACACTTAAAACATGGTATGTCTACAACTAATACTTTCTGTTTGTTACCAATATTTGACACAGGTTTTACTGCTGTCTTTCTACTAACACAACAAAACTTTCATTTAGAGTCTTTAAGTTCCATTTCATTTGACACACTTGTTTTCATTCAAAGAACAATAGGTAAAATATTTTGAATATATCAGTTGCAATAATTTCTATCACTTTGTTATTATTATTATTATTATTATTAATATCAATATTCTGACTGACCATCAGGATTTAACCATTAATTAACAGTATGCTTTAAGTTACATAAGTGTGACCTCACTGATTGGTTATGGAAAATCCCCATCTTTGAAAAAATTGAGCTTGTGTCTCTTTGGTAACACCAGCTTTGGGAAGTAAGGTCTTCTTGACTTTATCATATGTCTAGTAATCAGTCCCCTCCATTTACCTGGAGTTCTTGATGGTTGCCAAGGTAAATGGGCTGATATGATCCTGGCCCAATTATCTCAGTGTCTTCTTTCTTAGTGAGCATATCACTTAAAGATAGTAAGCTATATCTCAATGTCTGCCTCCACTTTGATAATTTGTTTAATAGTGGCACTGTCCTTGGGGTATCCATTGACATAGCTACCATGACCATCCCTTTGACTGAGCTAGTATGATCTGTAGTAACTGCATTATTGTGGTCATCTTGGCACACAGCTCCATAAACAGGTGCACTAAAAAAAATTACAGCATACCACAAGACAGTTTCTGTCCTCCCTATTTTGGTGAGATTATACTCACATTGGCAATAATTGGTGTGGTATGAGAACATTGGAGTTAACTGATTCAATCCCATAGTACCTTTTTGTATACTCCCATTTAACAACCAAAGCTCATTATAGTGTCCAGTCTGGATTCCTTAACTAAGTGAATTGCCAGTTAATAATATCCAATATTAGAAATGGCAAGGTATAATTAAATGATGACACTAGGACTGTTAATCTAGAATATCCTGAAGTGGAAGTATTAAATACTGTTTTTCATTTGCTGTTCATATTTTATATTTTCTTATTCACATTCATATTTTCCAAACTGAGACAGTTAATTATTGAGGGGGAATGGTTTGAAACGCCATGGTGGGAAACAAGAAAAAGTATTGTAAATGTGTACTTAAAGTACACCATACTGGAGATATTATGTGTTTGCTAATAATTATGAAGATGTACAATATTTATATAGCTACTTCATAGCTTCATAGATTCATAGGTGTTTACTAGGCTAACCACCACAAGGGCCTTTTTAAGCCTAGCCATACATCCCAAATCTCTGACAAGTTCTGATACCCTTAATAACTGTAAGCATGGGCCTGGGAGATGAACCATTTACAGGTTACCTGTGTCCATTAGAGACATAGGTGCCAAACTAGGGATGCATTTCTGGTTTCCCATCTAATTGTCCAAGTTGCACTTGAATTGGGTTAGGGAGGAACTCTGCTTCACATGGAGCCTGCTCCATAGATGGGGGAGTCTCTGGGATAAATACCTATTTCTCTAGCAAATCCTATTTATATCACAGGCAAGGTGTAAGTCTTTAGAATAGGTAATTCTGGTGCTGTTTGTTTTGTGGATATGCTGGAGGTCCCTCAGAGTGGGGTCTGACAATGCCCTGTATGCCAAGCGTAGATCTTCCCTCAAAAGCCTGTAGGAGACAGAATACAGAGATAGGGCCTGGAGGTAGTCTGCATAGGACATATTACTTACTCCTTTTATTCTTTTAGTAAAGAACCTCAGTGGACGTTCCAATTCTTGGATATGCCTGGTTAGGTACATACAAAAAGGGGCATTGTACTCAATTATAGGTCTGATGAATGCCAAATACAGTAGAACAATGACTTCCTTGGACTTAGATGCCATACCTTTGTTTATACGTTGCGCAATATAGAATGATTTCCTCACCACTATAAACACATGATGTTCAAAGGCTAGATTACTATCTGTATTTGTCCCTAAGTCCCTGACTTCTGGGTCAGCTCTAAGGGGTGTGTTGTCAATATGATAGCTACCAGAGATGAATGACTTGCCAAAGGATACTATTATTCATTTCTTGGCATTTAGTATTAGTCCATGACTCTGACACCAGTTGTTTGTCTGTGTTAGCTCCTCCTGGAGAACATTTGTGTCAGTGTGAGATTCAATGATAGTTCCTAATTTGCAATAATTTGCAAATTTAGTCAGCCAAAGACCACTGACATTGGCCTTGACTTCTGACAAATAAATGCCAAAAATGAGCGGTCCAAGCACTGATCCTTGAGGGACTCCACTTGTGACTAGCCTCTTTGTAGAGGTGGACTCCCCAATTCTAACTTCCTAGATCCTGTCTGTAAGCCAGTTGGCTATCCACTGGGTGACATACGGGTTTGTACCTAACCTCCTGAGTTTGTCAACGATACCCGTGGTGTATTGTATCAAATGGTTTGGCCAGGTCAAGGTAGGCAGTATGAATGACTTTGCCCTAATTCATTGTTTTGGTAACCTTCTCAAAGAAGTCCACCAGGTTGAGTAGGCATGATCTGCCCTTGACAAAACCAAACTGGGTTGTGTCCAGTGTGTGGAGGTTTACTATATCTCTATTCATCATCTCCATTATAATTCTTTCCATGGCTTTACATATAAGACTAGTAAGACTTATGGGTCTGTAGTTTCCAGGGTCTGTAGATGACCCACCTTTATGCATAGGGATGATTGTTGCCTTTCTCTATTCATGAGGCATGAAGTCTGTTTGGAGGCTACAGTTAAATAGAAATTCCAGAGGCCCTGATAGGTCATGTTTCATGCTATTTAGAAGGCATCCTGGGATATTGTCTGGGCTATATTTCTAAAACCAAGTGACCAATAGAGTACTACATGCCATCATGTGGAATCATAGATGATGATGTTAAAGAAAACTTTCACTGTTATTTGTACTGTAATTTGTAGATCTTGAAAGACATTCAGTGTTATTTATATTAGTAATTACACAGTTAAATATAATTTTCACATTTATGTAAATATCTCAGTAATCAGGCACTAGTATACAGATTTCTTGCTGTCATGTGAAATCTTAAGTCTGGCTAACAAAAGTATCTGACAGTATGAGTCTTGATTATATTGCTTCCAAGATATAATTCTTTGTCTGTGAAACTTTAGAGAAAAGGAATTATTCCAGGTAACATTGTGCATCACAATATATTATAGTGTGGACAAAAAGACTATGAATGCACTGATTATCAGCACTGCAAAGATACATTTTTACTGATGACATTGCTGCTTGTACCTTAATAATAGTTTTCATTGCTCACAACATATTTACATTTGTTTTATGTTTTTTATTTGATTTTTTAGAAATGCTCTGGGATGTGAGGATAAGTGTGGGTTACTAGAGGTGTGACATTCTGCAACAAAATGTGATAATGAGTTGATAACTAGAGCCAGAATGCCCACGACAATCAATCAATGTGGATAATTAAAGCAGGTGACGTCACCAGTCTTATAAGTATATATTTTTATAAACAAATTAAATTCAGTGTAGGTTATTCCAAAAGTAAATAAATAAATAAAAGACTTGTGGCTATACAACTTAGTCTAATACTGCTGGCAAACAACATCTGCTGGTAGGTTTCTTTGGATTGCCCTGCCATGCACAATTTCCAGTTTCTCCTTCCAGGTCTTTCTTCAATGGGTTGATTCTTTCTCCCTGAGTCAGTGCTCTGGACACCATATCCCATTCCATTAGGGTTGTCACCTTGCTGAAACCAGACCGAGGCCACATGCCTCACACTTCCACTAACCCCACCCATCTCCTCCCTGTCCCACCCACTTTTCCTCCCATTTTGTGATGTCATGGTCATGTCTTTGGGAGGAGAAATATCCTCTTTTCCATCTGTGATGCTTTTATCTGCTGATTTACTATTCTTTTCTTTTAGTTATTTATTTTATTTATTCATGTATTGACATTTGATTACTGGGAAAGTTCAATTGTGTAGAAGCCCATTTTCAGTGGAGGCCTGGGGAGAAAAGCTCCAAATTGTTACAAAACATTTTAAGAACAATAATTTTGCAATCTTTAAAAATAAAACAAAAACATCTGCAGTTTAAATAATTATAACGCATTAGACATAATATAAATACATTGGTTAAGAATCAATACAAGGTATATTACAGTCATTCATTTAATGTTCTTCTTCTTCTTCTTTCGGCTTTTCCCGGTTAGGGGTGGCCACAGTGGAAATCCAGTCCTCTAATGATTGGCAGTAGATTTTTACGGTGCCGAGGTGCCAGCTCGACGCCCAACCTTCAACGAAGGCATGCCCATTTCCGCATGTCTTTCGAAAGCCACTTGACCATGGGGAGGACATGCAGACTCCACACAGAAGGCACTCCAGTCAAGAATCATATGGGAGAACCTCTTGCTGTGAGGCGACAACGCTACCGCTGCACCACTGTCACAGTCAGTCATTTATTTAATATTTAGAGAAATTTTAGATAGTTTGTAGTGAAATTAAATGTAAGTTAGTCTAACACAAATATGAATTGCAATATGAAGTGAGAGGAAAACAGGAGTATGATATTTTTAATTTGAATAGCTAGTAGTAAGGAAGTATGTGAAGAAGGGAGAGTAAGGAGTTATAAGGAATGAAAAGGTACTTGTTTATAGTTGGGGATATAGTTTATCCTGGTCTTGAGCAAGGACAGAAACAGATTTTAACTAGGAAGTCTTTCAGAGTGGTCTTGAAAGATGGGAGGGTGGGTATAGACCTGATGGATACAGGTAAGGAATTCCAGGCCTTAGCAACCTTGTACGAGTATAGACAATGCCCAGCAGATTTGATAGGTTTGTAGACAGATGGGAGTTTTTGGTCACAGGATCACAATGACCGACTGGGAACATAGTTGTGTAGAATGTTTTTTAGTATTGTACAGGCAGATGGATGTGTATATGTTAGTTGATGTGGCAGTTCTAACAAATTTAAGCTTTTCAGTGCTATACTATCGTGGGTTTTGAAAGGGGTATGTGCAAATTTAGCAACCTTGTTATAGCATTATTCAAGTTTTAAATTTTGTGAAGCCTGGAGGTCGTAAGGATGGGAGTACCATAAAGAAGAGTGGGAGGAGATAAGTAGTGGCAAGTGTAGTTTTACTTGCGTCGGTGAGAACACTTTTGACTCTGCAAAGCCTTTCTAGCATTTGATGAGTTTTTCTTATGCAATTTTGTATATGCAGGTCAAATGTAGTATTATCATCCACTACCATCCCTTAATAGTTAGCTATGAAAAGTGACTTCAGTTGTTGCATTATTAAGAGAGAGGACTTTAAATTTTGTTTTTTCATGAATGATGGATTTGGGAAAATAGTAGTTTGTTTTTTTTTTTTTTTTGATTGAGCATAAGTTATGAAGCCATGTTTCAGTGTCTGTTAAAGTTTCATGAGTAATTTTTTGGAGGTGTAACATGTTGTTAGATGTGAAGATGAGAGTGAAATCATCTGTATATTGTATTAGGCTGGCCTGTTGTGTGGAAGTATAGGGGTGTTGGTGAAAATGTTAAAGAGGAGGGGACTAAAGATAGAGCCTTGTGGTACACCAGTGGTGACAGGGAGGTAAGGAGAGAGCATGTAGTGCCATTTTACTGACTGATACCTAGTGGACAGGTAGCTTTTGAATCACAGAATGGTGAGCTGAAAGAGACCTAGTGTGGACATATGAAGTAGAAGTTTGCTGTGACAAACTGTGCTGAAGGCTTTAGATAATTCTAGAAATAAGTAAGAGACTAGTTTGCCATTATCTCTAGCTTTATTGACAGTATCTATATAGGTTAAAAAGTCAGTGCTAGTATTATGGGAAGGACAGAATCCATGTTGTGTAGGGGATAGGAGTTCTTCCTGCAGGAGATAGTCTAGCAATTGTTTTTGAATATATTTTTCAAGTATTTGGTGAGGGGAGATAAGATTGCTATAGGTCTAAAGTTATTAATGTCTGTTGAATTTCCTCCTTTGTGCAGAGGGATAATGTGTGACTTTTTTCAGACAGAGAGAATAAGGGATTCCCGGACTGACCTATTTATAAGGATTGAGTCAGGATAGACAATGCTATTGGCTGCTGTTTTTAGGCGCTCGCTTGGAAGGTCATCAGCTGAAGAACAGCATGGTTTAAGTTTGTTTAAGAGTAGTGTTATATAAGATGTGGGCACAGGATTGAAGGTGAAAGTAGATGTGGTGATATCTAGCTGTTGGGCAGGTTTGGGATTAGGTACTGAGGAATCCTTAGTTAGAGGTGCTATGCTAGCTGTAAAATAAGAGTAGAACTGTATTGTAGTTATTGGGAGAGGGGTTTGGCTTGAATTTTTGGCTGAGATGTAAGATTTCTTTAATGGATATCCAAAATTTTTTACGGATGTGTTTAGTATTATTCTGAAAGTTATTATAGTATAGTTTTTTGTCTTCATTTATTTGCTTTTTAGTACGATTGTGAAGCATTCTGAAGTTTTCAGCATATTGAGGTGTTTTATATTTTTACCATTTTTTTCAATGTTTTTTCTATATCCTGCATTAGCATTCTACTCTGTTTGGATAGTCAAATTGCATTATTTGTTTTCAGTCTCTTCCTTCTAGGAGGTGCAAGGCTATTTAAGATATTTGGAAAAGTTGTTTTGAATTCAATTACAGCACCGTCTAATGGGAGGATTTTTAGGAAGTTCCAGTTAACAGATGATAGTGTAGTAATGACCATTTCTAGGTTAATCTTGAAAAGGTTACATGCTGTTTTATAAATATGCTGTTTAACTGGATGTGTGAGATGTCTGGTCATATAGATTGGGAGATGATCACTGAGAGAGTCTGACATTGCACATGGGGTGGAGTATCTGCTAAGGTTTGATACTAGGATCCAGTCTAATAGAGAATTTATATGTTTTCTTGTGGAAATGTTATGGATATCCAATGTAGGATATCTTTCAGTATAGCTGTATTGTCACTACGAAGGATATAAAGAACAGTAATACATATTTGTTTATATTTATTTATTTTGAGGAAAGAAATAAGAAGCTCTGCCCAACCAAATGTTAGTACTGATTTGCTGTAAGTTGAAATTTGGTAGGTAATGGGAAATATTAAAGCAATTCCACCACCCTTCCTCTTTATATGGTCATTACGGATAATGTTACAGCCAGGAGGTACAACTTCGGAGTTGTTTATGCTGGGTTTAGTCACGTTTTAGTTACAGTGAAAACATCAGGCTTATGGTGGGTAATTCAGGCATGTAGTTCTGCAGTTTTATTTTTTATTCTTCTAACATTTACTGCAGCAAAAATTAGATCACCAGGGGACTGTCTGTTGTTGGGTTACAGAAGTGTGTGAGAATTATCTTTATGTTCATTGTGATAGGTGGCCTCAGGATTAAGGGTATATCTTCTCATAGAAGGATTTTAGGATATTGAGGAATTGAGAATAATTGATTTGGAGAAGAGTCTTGCAATTAAGTTTGTTTTGATTTGAGTTGAAGTGCAATGAATTAGTCTATATTGGGAATAAAGGTGAGGAGCAATATTAAATAGTTTTAGTGCAATGCATGGCGAGTGTAAAGAGACAGTATGGACAGGTGGTGGGGACAGAGTTGGAGAGTTGTTGAGAGATATTGAGCAATGGTATGATGAAAGTTCACACAGCAGGAGGAGAAGAATAGAGGATTAGCTGAAGCGTATCATAATCAAGTACAGGAATCTGTATTTTATAGATGTCAGGTGGTGGGGAAGTAGCAATGAAGAAGGAAATAATAAGATTCAGTAACGGTGGATTCTGAAAGCTGAGAGAAGATAGGTAAGGAAAGAAGTATTTTCTATAAAAGAAAAGGGGTAGGTTGTCCTTGTATCTTCTCTGGAATATAAGGAACAGAGGGGTATTAAAGGCTACAGTATAATAATGTAGTCAAAATAAACATAAATTAGGGCTTATTTGGGAAAATAGCCAGAGTGTGTTTGGCTTTCGCCATCCCTTGTAATGAGTTTACTGTGCCCTTTTTAAGGTTGTGTTTACTGTGTCTCTGTCTAGTAGTGACACAGAAGTGATCCCCGGGGTAAACCTACGATCTCCCATCCACTCGTCAAGATTTTTCTTGAAGAGGGTCAGTGAGGGACTCTGCCTAACATGGACTGGGATTCTATTCCAGAGTGAAGGGAGCCTCTGGGTTATGAATCTGTCCCTCCAGCATGTCCTATTTATTTCTGTGCTGAGGTTCAAATCACACGATCGCAAGCTCTAAGGGATTTGGATTTTCTGAGGTGGAGCATGTCCATTAATTCAGGGTTGGACATGGCTTTGTACGTCAGGCATAGATCGCCTCTGAGTAGGCGGTATGCAACTAAGTAGAGCTGGAGTTTCTTTAGCCGAGCAGCATATGGCATCTGTTTGAGTCCCTTGATCCTCTTAGTGAGGTACTTTTGGGGTCTTTCTAGTTGCTGCTGGTGTCGGGTAAGGTACATCCCAAATGGGGCATTGTACTCAATTATGGGCCTGATGAGGGATGAGTAAAGGGGCACAATGACCTCCCTTGATCTAGATATGAATCCTTTCATGATAAGGTGGGCTATATAGAAGGTCTTCCTAACCACTTTGGCAATGTGGTTGTCAAAGGAAAGGTTACTATCAACTTGGGTCCCCAGGTCCCTAATTACTTCTTCTGTACTTAATGGATTACCTCCTATGTGGTAATTTGTGGGCACTTTGTTTTTGCCAAAGGGTATAACTATACACTTTTAGCATTTAGTTTAAGGCCATGGCTCTGGCACCAGTTATCCATCTCTATGAGACCCTTTTGGAGGATGCTTGTGTCACCTGGAGAGTCAATTATGGCGCCCAGTTTGCAGTCATCTGCGAACTTGGTCAGCCACAGTCCTCCCATGTTAGCCTGTACCTCAGAAAAATATATTCCGAATAAGAGAGGTCCCAGGACTGAGCCCTGTGGGACGCCACTTGTAACTGTTTTAGAGTCTGACATGGCTCCAGCAATTCTGACCATGTGGGCTCTGTCCTTGAGCCAGTTTGCAACCCATCTTATGACATAGGGGTTTATATTTAGGCTGGAGAGCTTGTCTACAATACCTGAGTAGGGTATTGTGTCAAAGGCTTTTGCAAGGTCTAGGTAGGCTGTGTGGACCACCTTACCTTCATCAATGGCCTTGGTGACTGTTTCAAAGAAATCTACCAGGTTCAGGAGGCAGGATCTGCCCTTGACAAAGCCGAATTGGGTAGGATCCAGTGTCTGTAGGTCCCCAATGTCTTTGTTTATGAGCTCCATAATGATCCTCTCCATAACTTTGCAGAACAGGCTAGTCAGGCTTATAGGGCGGTAGTTTCCAAGGTCTGTAGAGGTACCTCCTTTGTGGAGTGGGACTACTGTTGCTGTACGCCATTCTTTGGGTACATATCCTGTAGTAAGGCTAAGATTGAATAGCAGCTTTATGTGAGGGTATAGCTCTTCTTGGAGTTCATGTAGCACGCAGCCCGGGACACCGTCCGGTCCCATTGATGCTGTGTTTTTTGCTTTGGAGAGGGCAGCTCTCACCTGGGCATCTGAGATGTCATGGAGGCAACACTCTGCTGGGATAGATATTTGTCCTTGTGGGGGGGAGGGGGGGAGAAGTTTGCACTGAACCTGTCTGCCAGGATGTTGGCAATGTCTGAGGGTCCAGTGTATTTTTTGTTATTATGGATTAACTCTGAGCATATCTGGGAGTTGCCACCCGGGTTTCTAACATAACTAAAGAGAGCCTTATGATTATCTTTTGTTGCTTGTACAATTTTTCTCTCGAAAGTGGCCTTGGATATTTTTATGAGTGATCGTAGTTTTTTGCTAGTACTGATCAGATATCCCTTCCCTTTTAGGGATTTTGCTCTGTCATGTAGTAGCTTCCTCCTTCTGTTGTATAGCATATTTATGGCTGGGGTCCACCAGACAGGACGCCTGACTTTGGGGGAATGAGTCTTGGTTTTATTTGGGATTGCATGATCCATGCATTCCTGAAGGTGTCCATAGAATGCGTTTACAAAGGATTCAGCAGATAGGGCCGTGGTTTCCACTGGCCTGGGGGCCTTGAAGGATTCCACTTTGGTTTTAAGAAGTGTGAAGTTAGCTTTTGAGAAGTTCTTCACTGTGGTCTTTTGTGCTGGGGGTGGGGGCAGGATGTGGATTTCTAGTGAGATCTTACCAATGAGGGGTATACTTCTGGTATGGAACATTGTGTTCCCATGTTGGTGATGATCAGATCCAGTATGTTTTCCCCTCTTGTGGGAGTGGTGACCAATTGTTCCATAGCATTTGAGTTTATGAATTCTAGGAACCTCTGGGCTAGGGTGTTGGGGCTTGAGTAATGCTCCCAGTCTATGTTTGGATAGTTGAAGTCCCCCAATATGATGGTGTTTGGAGAGACCTTTATATTCTTCAGTGTCTTCAGGAAGGCCGAGTGGGGTTCATGAGTTTAAGAGGGTGGTCTGTAGCATGCTACAAACTGAAAGGCAGTTTTGCCCACTGTTAGTTGCACATGGATGGTCTCCGATGCTTCATGCAATGCCACTAACCTGGAGGTGTGGGTGTCCTTGATGAATATGGATACTTCCCCTCCTTTTGTGGTTCGGTCTGAGTTTTGGGGCCGAAAAGCATGATATGAGGTATAACCTGGTAGTGCTGGGGTGCTCTCGGGAGCCTTGAACCAGGTTTCTGTCACTGCACAGACATCGATGTTCTCCATACTGAGGAGGGCTTCGAGAGCATGCATCTTGAGGTTTAGACTTCTGGCGTTGAACAGTATTACCCTTAGTTTCTTTCTACTTGTGTTGTCTAAGTAGGTGGGTTTGTCTTTTGAGCCTTGCCTAAAAAAGGCACTATGGGGGTGGCAAGAGCCTTTGCCAATATCCGAAAGCCCAGGGGTGACAGGTGCAAGCCGTCCCTTGCGAAGCAACGTGGCTTGTCGAGCATGTCATCCCAGGCAGACAGATACTGGATCCCCTTTGAATGACACCAATACTTAAGCCAGTTGTTGAAATTGATCATTTTGTCTTTATACTGAGGCATCATTCTTGGTGAGGGTAAGATGCTGCTCAAGGTCAGGGTCATACCGGCCTGGGCTACATGATCAGAGAGCTCCTCTATGTCTCTTTTCATGTAGTCCAGGGAGGTACATCTCAGGTCATTCACACCAGCATGGACAATGACTGAGTCATATTTGTACTTGTTTTGGAGTGACCTGAGTGCTTGTGTTATGTGGCAGATTCTAGCGCCCGACAGGCAGCTCACTGTGACCTTTTCTTTGTTCAGCCTGGTGGTGAGCGGGACGTCAGTGTGTCTCACTATAGAGTCACCTTACAAGTGTATCAGGTATGTTGTTGAGCCTTAAGGGGTGTGGCTGTTTGGCACACTGACTTTGTGAGCTATGTGCTGCCTGTGTTTTGTTTTGGGGGTAGTGGTTGCTTGGGTGTCTGCTTTGGAGGTCTCTGCTGTTTTGGCAGATTTTTATTTAGAGCCTCTGAGTATGTTTTTGTGTGTTTATGTGTTTGGTCTGCAGTTGTGGTAGGACTACGTGAGACTGGATTTGTGGTGTGTGTGGTTATCTTCCCCTCCTGACTGGTTACACTAGTACTGAGTCGAGAGAGCTCAGCCTCCAGTTTGGCTATATGGTTGCATCTCTCACATATATTTGTACTTGTTGGGAGGAGGAGAGGGTTGTCTGTGTACATGAGGTAGTTGTAACATTGCCTCAAGATTCCCAGATTCACCAGCTGGACTGGAAAAGAGACCAGTAACTGATCTTTGGACATGCTAGAATAGTATAGGGAACTCCTTTGCAACTGAATCAGAAAGGACCAATAGGGGATAAAGTACTCAAGGGGAGTATAAGAGGATGTAGTGCTTATTTAGATTATTAGAGCTTAACTTATAGATATTGCTTATATGAGCAAGTGCAGGGTTTTAGATTTAGAATATATTGTTTAATTTGAGAGTTAGAGCAGTTCCAAGGGAAAAAGTGAAGAGTAGACTTTGTGGAGCTGGGAATACTTTAAACCCAATTAACCAGCACTGCCCGATGCGCAAAATCGCGCAAAGCCGCATTAAGCGATTTTTATACCAGGGAGAACAAAAGGATAGAAATTAGCCCAATATGGCCAATGAGCTAAAAGTTGCTGGGCTGGGACCACTCGTACAGGGACAGATAGGCTGCTCAGAGTTCCCTCTCTCACAGTGAACAAGGAAGCCACCTAACTATTCAAGTATGATACGGGCAACACAGGAGCCTTAACCACAGTCCTGGATTCAGCAAAGCCTGAAAACTGGACTAGACTAGTACAGAAAGGCGGGAAAGCAGGGAGATTATTTTTTTGTATTTTTTTTTTTCACAGATAACAGAAATGCAGCAACTTAAATAACTCTAAATACACAGAGGAGGCTAGCGCACTTGAGTGTGTAGCCTACAACTATGTTAGAGATATACAAGCAAAAACGACAAACAGTAACTTTTTAAAGTGCAACAATGAATTTTAAGTACAGTAAGCAATGCAGATATCAGTAGGGTTCCACAAAAGCACTGAATAACCATGTTTTCAGCGGAATTAGCGTTTCAGGGATACAACAAGAAAGAATCAATACTTAAACACTTCCAAAGTTTCTCTTTGTCTCTCGGCCACTTGTAGAACTCTGCAGGGCACCACAAGGAGGTTTGCTGAGCTGTATACAAGCACAAAAATAGCGCTAAGTGATTTTTATACCAGGGAGAACAAAAGGATAGAAATTAGCCCAATATGGCCAATGAGCTACAAGTTGCTGGGCTGGGACCACTCATACAGGGACAGATAGGCTGCTCAGAGTTCCCTCTCTCACAGTGAACAAGGAAGCCACCTAACTATTCAAGTATGATATGGGCAACACAGGAACCTTAACCACAGTCCTGGATTCAGCAAAGCCTGAAAACTGGACTAGACTAGTACAGAAAGGCGGGAAAGCAGTGAGATTATTTTTTTGTATTTTTTCTTTTTTCACAGATAACAGAAATGCAGCAACTTAAATAACTCTAAATACACAGAGGAGGCTAGCGCACTTGAGTGTGTAGCCTACAACTATGTTACAGATATACAAGCAAAAATGACAAACAGTAACTTTTTAAAGTGCAACAATGAATTTTAAGTGCAGTAAGAAATGCAGATATCAGTAGGGTTCCACAGAAGCACTGAATAACCATGTTTTCAGCGGAATTAGCGTTTCAGGGATACAACAAGAAAGAATCAATACTTAAACACTTCCAAAGTCTCTCTTTGTCTCTCGGCCACTTGTAGGACTCTGCAGGGCACTATGGGGAGCTTTGCTGAGCTGTATACAAGCGCAAAAACCACACTAAGCAATTTTTATACCAGGGAGAACAAAAGGATAGAAATTAGCCCAATATGGCCAATGAGCTACAAGTTGCTGGGCTGGGACCACTCGCACAGGGACAGATAGGCTGCTCAGAGTTCCCTCTCTCACAGTGAACAAGGAAGCCACCTAACTATTCAAGTATGATATGGGCAACACAGGAACCTTAACCACAGTCCTGGATTCAGCAAAGCCTGAAAACTGGACTAGACTAGTACAGAAAGGTGGGAAAGCAGGGGCATTATTTTTTTTTTTTTTTCACAGATAACAGAAATGCAGCAACTTAAATAACTCTAAATACACAGAGGAGGCTAGCGCACTTGAGTGTGTAGCCTACAACTATGTTACAGATATACAAGCAAAAATGACAAACAGTAACTTTTAAAGTGCAACAATGAATTTTAAGTACAGTAAGCAATGAAGATATCAGTAGGGTTCCACAGAAGCAATGAATAACCGCGTTTTCGGAGGAATTAGCGTTTCAGGGATAAAACAAGAAAGAATCAATACTTAAACACTTCCAAAGTCTCTCTTTGTCTCTCGGCTGCTCGTAGGACTCTGCAGGGCACTACGAGGAGCTTTGCTGAGCTGTATACAAGCACAAAAACCTCGCTAAGCAATTTTTATACCAGGGAGAACAAAAGGATAGAAATTAGCCCAATATGGCCAATGAGCTACAAGTTGCTGGGCTGGGACCACTCGTACAGGGACAGATAGGCTGCTCAGTGTTCCCTCTCTCACAGAGAACAAGAAAGCCACCTAACTATTCAAGTAAGATATGGGCAACACAGGAACCTTAACCACAGTCCTGGATTCAGCAAAGCCTGAAAACTGGACTAGACTAGTACAGAAAGGTGGGCGAGCAGGGAGATTATTTTTTTGTATTTTTTCTTTTTTCACAGATAACAGAAATGCAGCAACTTAAATAACTCTAAATACACAGAGGAGTCTAGCGCACTTGAGTGTGTAGCCTACAACTATGTTACAGATATACAAGCAAAAATGACAAACAGTAACGTTTTAAAGTGCAACAATGAATTTTAAGTACAGTAAGCAATGAAGATATCAGTAGGGTTCCACAGAAGCAATGAATAACCGCGTTTTCGGAGGAATTAGCGTTTCAGGGATAAAACAAGAAAGAATCAATACTTAAACACTTCCAAAGTCTCTCTTTGTCTCTCGGCTGCTCGTAGGACTCTGCAGGGCACTACGAGGAGCTTTGCTGAGCTGTATACAAGCACAAAAACCTCGCTAAGCGATTTTTATACCAGGGAGAACAAAAAGATAGAAATTAGCTCAATATGGCCAATGAGCTACAAGTTGCTGGGCTGGGACCACTCGTACAGGGACAGATAGGCTGCTCAGTGTTCCCTCTCTCACAGAGAACAAGAAAGCCACCTAACTATTCAAGTAAGATATGGGCAACACAGGACAGTCCTGGATTCAGCAAAGCCTGAAAACCCGACTAGACTTGTACAAAAAGGCGACAAAGCCGAACTGTGTGGGGTCCAGCGACTGGAGGTTCCCAATCTCTCCATTTATGAGTTCCATAATGATTCGCTCCATAGCCTTACAGATCAGATTGGTCAGGCTTATTGGTCAGTAGTTCCCAGGGTCAGTTGTGGCCCCACCCTTGTGTAGAGGGACCACCATTGCCGTGCGCCATTCTATGGGCACATATCCTGTGGAGAGGCTGAGACTGAACAGGGTATTAAGATGTGGGGTTAATTCCTTTTGGAGCTCACGTATGACACAGCCTGGGACACCATCTGGTCCCATGGAGGCAGTGTTTTTAGCTTTAGATAGAGCCTTGTTAACCAATGTATCAGTAATAATTGGACTTACACAATCCCCTAGAAAGGTAATAGGCCCTGTAGGTGGTGAGGGGGGAGAGAAATTTGCACTGAACCTGTCAGCCAAGATGTTGGCAATGTCAGAAGGGTCAGTGTATTTTGTTCCATTTTGTACTAGCTCAGAACAGATCTGAGCATTGCCATTTAGGTTTTTGACGTAGCCATAGAAGGCCTTACGGTTATCCTTGGCATCCTTGACAACTTTCTTTTCAAAATTAGATTTAGTTGACTTGATGAGGGCCCTCAATTTGTTACTAATGCTGATCACTTATGAAGAGTTCTCCATCACTCTCTAAGTCAGACTTGTGCTGTGACCTTTACATTAAATACAGAGGTCTGTAGTCAATGTACTTAGGTTGGGGTTCTATTCTCACTGCAGTCAGCTGGTGTGTGTGTGTGTTTGCTCATTTGGTTGACATTAGAGAGAGCATTTTACACTAGCATATGGGACAATGCTGTTACCATCTTCTCCTCACCAGACACTCCTGACATCATCATTTATAAATTGTTGTCTGACACCCAGCAAGTCAGACTTGTGCTGTGGTACTTGTATTAAATATGGAGGTCTCTAGTCAGTGTTCTTAGGTAGGGGTTCTGTTCTCACTGCAATCAACTGGTGTTTCTGTGTGTGTTTCTTTACTTGGTTGACTTTAGAGAGAGATTTTTACATGAGCATGTGGGATGCTGCTATTACCATCTTTCTCTCAAAAGACTCTGATAATGTCATCAGCTATAGCTGTTTATCCAGCATGTTCTGTTAATATCACAGGCTAGGTTAAGATCCCTAGAGCGAGTAACTGTTGTGCCATTAGATTTGTGGATATGCAGCATTTCCATCAGTGCAGGGTCAGAGACTAGTCTGTAAGGCAGGCACAAGTCACCTCTCAGCAGCCTATATGACACAGAGTACAGTGACAGTGCTTTCAGTCTATCCATGTACGTCATGGCATGGTTTTTAGGCCATATATTTTCTTGTTGAGAAATACATGTGGTCTCTCCTGCTTCTGCAGGGGTTGGGTGAGGAACATGCAAAAGGGAGCATTGTACTTTAGTAGTGGTCTGATTAGAGTTGAGTACAGTGGTGCTATAACATCCTCAGACCTGGATGCAATGCTCTGACTTATGAGGTGCACAATGTAGAAGGCTTTCCTTACCATTGCAGAAACATGGTGGTTGAACTTCAGATTATCTACCTGTGTTCCCAGATCTCTCATCACTGGATTTGAGCTTGGTGGGGAGTGTCAATACTGTAATTAGCAGGGAATTCCACTTTGCAAAAGGCAATAATAATTGTGTTTTTTGTTGCTTGGGCACCAGACATTGGTCTGTGTTAGCCCCTCCTGTAATATGCTAACATCACTGGGGACTCAATGATTGTACCCAAGTTGCAATCATCAGCAAATTTGGTAAGTCAAAGGCCACCTAACTTAGCCTGGATTTCTGAGAAACAGATTCTGAACAGTAAAGTGCCCATCACAGATTCTTGTGGTGCACCACTGCTGATGGCTGTAGTGGTAGAGGTTGAGTCACCAACTTTGACAGTATGTGTTCTGTCACTCTGTCAGTGAGCCAATTGGCTAACCATCTAGTGATGTAAGGGTTAATCCCCAGCTCAGAGAGTTTATCAATGATATCTGAGTGGGAGATTGTGTCAGGACCCTTGGCCAGATCAAAATAGGTGGTATGCACTATCTTACCTTCATCTAGGCCTTTGGTGATGTTCTCAAAGAAGTCTACTAGGTTCAATAAGCATGATCTATTCTTAACAAAGCCAAATTGGGTTGGATCTAGAGTTTGAAGGTCACCTATGTCCTTGTTGATAAGGTTCATGATGATTCTTTCCATGGCCTTGCAGATGAGACTGGTTAGACTTATAGGTCTGTAGTTCCCATGGTCGGTTGGTGGCCCCCTTTGTGCAAGACAATTACTGCTGCTGTTGTCCACTCCACTGGAACAAAGCCAGTTCTCAGGCTATGGTTAAACAGGATGTTAATTGGGACCACTAGGTCCTATTTTAGACTGCTCAGTAAGCAACCAGGGATGTTATCTGGTACCATTGGGGCTGTGTTTTTAGCCTTGGAAAGCACAGATATGACTTGATGTCTAGAGATACTAGGCATAGAACTGGTGTCAGGTATGCTTTAGGGTATGGCTGGTGGGGTACAGGGGGTGAAGTTTGCATCAAATCTGTCAACTGGAAAGTTGGAAATATCCTCAGTGCAGCTTCATGTTTACATTCTAGCATTAAGTAGCAGAACTTTGTATTTGCCTCCAGTGGATGTTGTTATGTTGGAACTTTTATTGCTTTGACATTGCCTAAAAAAGGCACTATGGAGGAGGCAGGCACTTTTGCCAGTGTCCAACAGTTTAGAGAACACAGTTACAGACTACATCTGGCAAAGCAGTGTGGCTTGTCAACCATGTCATCCCAGACTGAGAGATACTGGATTCCTCTGGACTGACACCAGAAGCCAAGCCAATTGTTCAAGTCCAGCACCTGCTGTTTATATTGTGGCGTCATCCTGGGTGAAGGTAGAATGCTTCTTAGGGCTAGGGTCATACCTGCTTGGGACACATAATGTGAGAGTTCAGTCATGTGTCTCTTCATATACTCCAGAGAGATGCATTTCAAGTAATTCACCCCAATATGAACTATGACAGGGTCATAATGGTACTTGTTGTTGAGTGATGTGAGTGACATGGTATGATACACATATATGTATATTGTTGACATATTGGGACATATGTTGTAGTGGATCAACCATTGACACAGTTCACATTCCACTATCACAGTGACAACTGCATGGCATAGATGTGGAAATGTCTACATACCATCATTAAATGCTCTGTGACACACATCAATATAAATTCATATTGATTACATGGCTACATAAGTCTTGTCTCATACACATGTTGTTAATCTGTGATATATACAACAATGTATCATATGTTCTGATATAATTCCAACCTTGGGGAATTCATTGTGCAGTTGTATTGCTAGAAGCTAGGATTGTTGAGGGGATCAGCAGCACCATTATGTGACTATTAGCATGTGTGTCAGTAAGTTTTCTGCATGAGCCACAAACAACTGATCTGTAATGTGTGCTGATATGGCATCAGGCTGCTCAAACACAGCTTGCCCATGAAACACATATAGGCATATGTTGTGCAATTGATGTAAGTACATAACATTGTTACAGTTGTACGAATGTGTGCATGGTACCAGTGTGTGGAATGTGATGAAATGCTGCAGTTGTATGTGTAGGTCTTTTCACAAATCATGTATTCCAATACAATTGAACTGTTAAGTGGAATATACATCTAAACACAGATGTGCATGTGGATGCCACCAGACAAACCCAACCAGAGTGAATAGACAGTCCACTAGCTGACTGTTTGTCTCACATGTCACCCCCGGTCAACATTGTCCATCAGCCAAAGTATACATGCAAACCTTACTTAGTTTCTATGCTAAGGAGGGCGGCACATCTGTGCATTCTGTATGGCTAATAACACTGAATCAGTGGGCCATGACAACATCACAGATTGCCTATAGTGTAACTCTGAACATGAACCTACCAGACACAGTTGGATCCATACTCCAACACAGCCTTCAGACAGAATACATTCCTGTAGAAGGGTGTACATTAACATACATGCATCTGACTTGGGGGCAGCACCTGATGCATGCATGTACATTCGCATCCTGACTCTCCTCATCTATGAGGTAGAGAAACATGTCATCGTGGACCGTTTCTAAATGTCCACTGGTAATATACTGGCTGTGTGTATGAAATACATGTGATTTGTTCATGCTACATCTATGTCTGTTACATCTGTTAGATGTCCTCAAGAAGGTTAACAAGGGCATGCATGATGACAACACTATCATCCTGCAAAACTTGACCAGGCCAAGGCATCTGACACAAATCCACACTGAGGTATTACTGCAACACTGTCACAAGTGGCCATAAACACCTACATCACCAAATGGGTAGACTACTGGATCACATATGCAACATCTAATATGTTCAGTTGTGTGACGTGACCTATATCTAGAGTCCAGTGATCAGGTCTGTACTGTAGGACTCTGTTCTAGGCCCTTTCCTGTTCATCATTTAAGTTACATATGTCAAGAATGACATACATATCCTAAGTCCAAACAGCTATCTGGAGGATTGCAGATTGTGTACAATCATTGAATCCAACTGTGATATTAGTATATTACAGACAACACATATCAAATATTGCTGCCACAGCCATGAAGACACATGAGATGAAACAAAATCATAGGGGAATTTGTTACATTATAAAAGCAAATGCACAAACCCAGTGATAATGTAAACAGCACACCCCTATGAACAGACCAAGTGGCATGTGGCTTGTGTACTGTGTTAGATGGTTATGCGGAATGTTCACCAGCGTGTGCCCACAGTGGTGACAGCTCCCTTGTATGTAACACAACTACTGAGTATGTGCAGGACATCCACTTCAAAGGCCATAATACCTCCATACTTCCCAGCCTTCATTACACCAATGACTGAGTACAATGCACCCTTTTTCATTTTTCTCCCTACACATCTTCCAGGGATGCGTAACTCAAGTGTACCACATTTTCCACAGTGAGCCCCCACATATATTTTTGTCCATAGCTAAGTATTCTTTTTGTTGCATAAACTTTACTGTCTGATGGTGCAGAACCCCATCAAGGTGTTATACCAGCTGCATGTGTGATACCTGTTCCAGTGATGCACACTTAGCTGATTTACACCATTGATGGCATAGGTTACATTTGTGATAGTGTGGATTGTGCCATATATATGCCATGCACACTTGTCAGCTAGCATGGGTTGATCATAGTCTCACATACAGTTATAGCAGTGCTCATTCTAACACCTCCAGTAGATGTTATAGTGTCAGGATTGTGTGCTTGATTCCCCTCATAGATTGCTGACAACTCATAATAGTTGTACAAGTGTATTCATGCAGATGCATCTATTATCACTCATCATCACATATGTTATGTCAGAGACATGGGATTATTGCTGGTATTATTCTGATATTGTCCATGGTTGTGCATGCTTCTGTTTACTGTTGTCCGTGAATGTGTAACTATGTGTCCCACTTGGTTGAGACCTCTGCTGACATTACAATCTTATTCCGGCAACTCATTTCCACAGCTTCACAATATGCACCTAACCCCTGTTGTATATAACATCCCTGATATATGACCTCTCCATTGTTCATGTCAGATTATTTATATCACAAAGAAATCTTCTCCATTGTTTTGTCACCTTGTGTGACAGTCACATAATATACATTCACTGTGCAGTCCATACTGTATCATGTCGATATGTGATTAGAGTTCCTGCTACAACTGTCTTTACTGACATGCCCTCATCTACTGTACATTGACGTTTCACCTTTCCTCCTTCCCTGTGTTCATTCCTACAATTCATCTGTGTGACCCTATTCAATACAAATACTTCCACTAACTGTTTGTTTTTAATGGCAGTCTATGTACCATTATGGATCATTTACACAACTTTTGTTCAGTATGCCTGACACAGGTTTCTACAATAGTCTGCACTGCATACACTTTCATATAACGTGTTGGAACTATATACATTGCTTTATTCATAACACTGGTAATCTTTCTAGCATACCACGCAGGCACCCTGATCTAGTTTGTCTGTAGGAAAACAGGTTTACAAGTCTGCTGCTGTCCATGTTGCTTCATACGGTTTCCTGGCTAGCAAAACTGCTGCTAGCCACACCACCATGTTTGTTTACATTTAAACACAGTGCGTGGCATGAATATGTAATTAGCGCTGCTGCTCAACACGTAAACTCTGTTTAGGCTTCATGCTAAGCCTACACAGAGTTTATTGAATCCCCAGGCCTATCTATTTACAGCTAGCTTTTCCCAATGCTTCACTGTATTGACATTATTTACACAACTTTTTATATGTCTTTGGGTCACTTGTACACTTCCAAATGGTACCGTCTCTCTGTCTGTGTCTGTGTTTGTCTTGTGGCACAGTGACTGCATGCTACTTGTGATGGTGTTCTGTTTGCTATTTGCACCAGATGAGGTTTCCAGAACATGTATCATGCAAAAGAAATGCTCAGTTCCTGAAAATTATAGAGCAGACATGAAGAGGAGAGAGAGGTTTCTGTGATAATTAGTGTGAGGCAGGTACTTCATGTTGTATATTATGCCTGTATATTACCTGAGGATATAAGATTTTTGATTTCTGGGAATGGAAGGGGTTCTTAAGATGAGTTGCTAGGGAGCTACATGTGAACAATGAAGGCAGTCTGAAAGGGTCCCCTACAACTTGGTAAAAATATAGCAGTGGTTCTGCAGTAAATGAAAACTAAAAGTATTATGCCTGTTTATATGACAAAGAAGTATAGGAAATAAAATATTGATATCTGTAAGTATTGTTTGCTTTCTTACCAGCTTTGGATGACTCCAGTTTATTCATGAATGTTGAAAGTATAATGCTCGAAAGGATGCCAAAGCTACTAGCCCTTTAAAAGGAATCTGACAGTGAATTATTGTTTCTTTCATGTTCCTCCCCATTTTGGGTTTTTCTTGTAAATAAATATGTTTCAAATTATAAATCTGGCATGTTTTAATTACTGCAAGCACTGGAAGTTGCTATACGGATGCATGCAGTAGGCAGACATACAGTTTTAGTATAAATCATGGGTTTCCAAGCTAGTTACTAGAAAGCAAATGTCCTGCCTGAATTGTTCCTCACCTCAAGAAGGAATATAGGCCTCCAGAAGTGAATGCACTACTACATCACAGATTCATAGATAAGTACTAGGCTAGATGCCCCTGTGGTCCATTTTAAGCCTAGCCAATTTCCCTTTGGTGCTTGAATTAACCTATTCCATTTGGTGTTAATTTGGCCGTATCTATCCCATGGTCGATGATTATATGTTACTCCTAGTGTGAATAACTGGGATCATACCATAGATAATTTGATTGGACTCATTCATGGGATAAAGCATTTAGTAGGTGCCTCTGTCTATTAGCAGTTTGGGGGCAGTCCTAACGTAAGTTTTCTATTGCCAATCCATAGTTCCAAGTTGCCCTTGAATATGGACTGGGATGAACTTTGTTTTACTTGGATGTGGAGTCTGTTCCAGAACAGTGGTGTCTTCAGTGAGATATACCTGTCCCTCCAAACCATTCTGATGTTTAGATCCCTGGACTGAGTATTTCTGATGCCATTTGACTTGCTGATGTGCAGTAGGTCCACCGGTATTAGGTCAGTGGATACCCTGTATGCAAGACACAGGTAATTTCTTAGCAGTCTGTAGGATACTGCATATATTGACAGGGCTTTGAGCCCATCCATCATGGACATATTGTTTATGCCTTGTATCCTTTTAGTAAGGTATCTCTGTGGGTATTTCATTTGTTGCATTTGTCTGGACAAATACATGCCAAAAGGAGTATTATACTCAATGACTGGCCTAATGAGAGGTGAGTAAAGGGGGACAATGATGGTATCAATAGATCTAGATGCAATCCCTTTGTTTATAAACTGCTCAATATAGAAGTACTTTCTTTCAACCATGGACACAAGCTGGTCAAAAGTTAGGTTACAGCCTACATACGTTCCCAAATCCTGATTATCAAGGTCATCTCTTAGAGGTGTGATTTCAATGTGGTATTTTCCTGGGGTATATGAATTCCATAGGATACAATAAAGCATTATTTAGCATTTAGTTTAATTCCATAATTTTGCACCAGTTATTTGTTTGGGACAAACCTTCCTGCGGTATGGCTCAGTCATTTTGGGATTTAGTGACTGCTCCTAGCTTGAAGTCATCTGCAAACTCAGCCAGAGCCCTTTGGTATTGACTTTTACTTCAGAGAAGTAAATGTCAATCAGGACAGGCCCCAACACTGAACCAGTCACAACACTGACTGGTCTCTTTGTGGAGGTAGCTTTCCTTATTTTGATCTTCTGCATCCTGTCTGTGAGCCAGTTGGCAATCCAGTAGGTGATGAATGGGTTTGTTCTTAGTTTATTTAGCTTTCCTATTATGCCTGAGATGGGGATTGTGTGAAAAACTATGGCCAGGTCAAGGTATGCACTGTGTATCTATTTACCTTCATCCATTGTTTTGATGACATTTTCAAAAAAGTCCACTGGATTGGTTAAGCATGACCTGCCCTTGATGAATCCAAACTGAGACAGGTCCAATTTTTTGAGGTTCCTTATGCCTTATTGATTAGTTCCATGTTAGGTCTTTCCATGGCTTTGCATATGAAGTTGGTCAGACTTATGAGTCTGCAATTGTCTGGGAGTGTAGAAGGTCCTCCCTTATAATGGGGAATGGCTACAGTTGTTCTCCATTTGCTTGGTACAAAAACTGTATGGAGGCTGATGTTGAATAGTGTTGCTAGAGTGTTGCATAAACCATGTTTCATGCTATTTAAGATATATCCAGGGATATAGTCAGTACCCACCACTGCAGTATTGTTAGCTTTTGCTAGCTCTTTTAGGACTTGGACTTGTGTGATAGTTAGAGATGAGTCAGCTTCAGGTATATCTTGTGGTGGGTCTTATGACTTAATCGTCATACTGTAACATTGGAATCATCATACTGTAACATTGAGAAATTACTGATTTTGGCAGTTCAAGTTAACAGAGTGTTGCAAAGGACATGCTGTCACGCCACAGGATTTTCAAGAAAAAACTTATCACCATTGTAGCTCAGGAGGTTTCTCTAGACAGTATTGTGATTGAGAAAGTCCCACTACAAGAGGGTGTTTTCCTTCATAAAGAAACATCAAATGCCAGTAGCAGTAACCACATTCTAGTATCTGTCTCACGGATAGCATATTCCATACTAAGGGAAATGTCTGCCATCAGATATACAGTATACACAGTTTCATCCACTGTTGTTGTACAACCAAGATAATGCATTTAGTGTACTTCTTAAAGCTGAAGAAATCCCTGAAGGCATACAATTACTTGTGGCAATGCAACTTTGAGTTGTTGTACAGTATACATTTACCATCATGTGTGCAGTATGTATTGTGTGACTTTGAAATTTCTGTCAATAAAAAGTATTAAATTAAACATCAATGGGGCTAAAACAAAAAGCTCTTAGTTTCACAAGGTACAAAACCTAGGGCTGGCATCACTTTATCGTCAAAGTATAAAGTTCCAACCAGCAGCTAGAAAACTAGTTGCACTAGAATTTCCAGATGAGACCAAGGATAAAGATTCTTTTATTAATCTTCATATTAGTTTTCTATCTGAGGACAAGGATTTACTGAAATATTTTGAGGACTGGTATAAACTGGGTAAACACTGGAAATTTTCTGTGAGAACAATATCAGGTGCACAATTTCTACCTCTATTTCCTATCGTGTTCTGGAATGTTTCAGTGCTCAATAATGTTTTGCTGTCTCACACTCAAAATTGTGTTAAACCGTGGCATACGAGATTATACTGTCTATTGGGAAGACAAATTTCCAATCTGCTTCAGTGATGACTGTGGTAGCCAGGGAGCAGAACAGAATCAAATAGCAATGCTTGCAGATATGTGCTGGCTGCCCACCATCGCCAAAAAAGAAATGGCAACAGGAGAGAACAGCACAATTCACTTATAATTAAGCACAAGTTGGACTATCCAGCTTAGAACTTCATGAAAGCCATAACATTGCTGCTTGTAACAGAGATTAGGATTAGGATATGATTCCCAGTGTATAAGGTTTGATTTAATGTTACACTGGTAGTTTGAAAAGGTTCTTCCACTATCGCAAAGGGTTGGATGTTATATTTTTATGCTTTACTTGGAGATAGAATTCACAGTGCACATCAACTTCTGTTGACGATGTCTTTGTGCTGCACAAATTACTGGGATGATTCTTTTCTATGGACAGTTCCATTTGGACTTTTACATCTTTAATATGCAAAGATGCATTGCTGGGTGATGTCCTATCATTTCTGCCTTGTCGATTTTAGAAATTTTGATATTTCCAAAAATCAGCATAATGATCCGTCAACATTATGGTCTTGATAAACTGATTTTTGATGTTACAATAAATCAGTTAAGCCATATAAACCCCTTGTGGGAGAGATGGATTGGAGAGAGCGGTTAAGTCTGAGCTGAATTTGTCAACCAGTAGGTTTGTTATATGTTCAGACTCAGTAGGAAATACCAGCCACAATCAACACAGTGCATTGCTGCATTGTCCTTCTGAGGTTATGAGCATGACTAAAAAAGGCCTTGTAAATGACTTTGGCTTGGTTGCCTATTTTAGCCTCATCTTGGCTTTGATGGAGTTTATTAAGCTCATGAGTTGCTTGTTTGCTTCAGTGAAGAGGGATCTATCATTCTGAGAAGTACTCTTGTTATTTCTGGTCAAACTTCTCTTCCCTTTATTGCAAAGCTTGTTGATATTAAGGGCCCATCATAGGGGTTTGCCCTGCACTTGTTTCTACAGGATACAGCTATCTCTATGCAACTGTTTACTTGCTGGTATAGTGTGGTGCTGTACACTTCCGCATATTCAGTGGAGTTAATTGGGTTTGGTGGGGATTTGAAGCTTGCCAATGTATCACTTAGGTGTAGGTAGTCTGTCTTAGAGAAATTTCTAAAAATGGGTGGAAGGGATCTTTGGTTTCAATTTTATTTCAAAGGAGACAGCTTTATGGTTAGACCTAACAAGATTAAGTAAAACCAACAGTGACATCCTTGAACAGTTTTTAGTGAGTGTTAATGAAAAACTGCAATCATATGAGAAGGAATTAATAGAGAGAAAGAAAACCAAACTGACTCAGGACTTGTGTGATTACAAACTCAAGTGGGCATTCATTGTTTTAGAATTGATTTTATTTTGTTTGAGTAATAATATGTTTGAATATAATGGGGGTTTATATAGACAGTTACAGGGTACAGCCATGGGGCAGCTTTTGCCCCCATGTATGCAAATTTATTTATTTATTTATTTTTTGAAAATTTATACATTTATAGGAGTGATTTTTTTATTAGGTATGTAGTAAAATATTTTAGGTTTATAGATGATTTGATTTTTGTTTGTAAAGGGGGTTTGACGGAGTAACAGAGTTTATTGAAGGTTTGCATAGAAACAGATTTGGTATCTGTTTTAATGGTTTACAGAAACAAAGAAAAGTTAATTATTTATATATTACAATAGAAGGAATGAAAATGGAAGTTAAAACACAAAATTTATAGAAAATTTGAACATGACCATATTTTACATGGAATGAGCTGCCACCTGCCATATTATAGAATCTATACGATATGGGGAATTTTTAAGAGTAAAAAGATTGTGCAGTCATAAAAAGGAATTCCAACATGAAATGAATAGAACTATTAATATGTTTTGTGATAGAGGGTACAGTAAAGAAATGGTTTGGGAAGGTGTTAAGAAAATGGAAAGAAAAAATAATAAGCTTTATTATAAAGGGAATAGTGATAGTGATAGAACGTACGATAGAAAGACAATACAGGATTATATGTATTTTGTTTCAAAGTATACTTTATTTTCTGAGAGAGTAATAAGTCTAGTTAAATATTACTTGGGTCTTTTGGAAAGAGATGCACATTTGGATTTTTTGAAGAATATAAAATGAAGGTTCTCCTTCGAGAGAGGGAGACGTTTAAAAGACTTTCTGGTACATGGGACATTTAGTATGCCTTTGGTAGAGAGGTATGATACTGTGGCTTTAAAGGGTGCTTTTCCCTGTGGAAAATGTACAGGCTGTCAGTTTATAGTTAGAAGTTTTCCCCTATACTAATGGAAAACAATTTCAGCAACAAGGGTTTTCAGCGGTGACAGTGAAGGAGTAATATATGGACTCAGGTGTCCTTCTGGAAAATTTTATATAGGAGAAAGTAAGAGAAGTTTTTCCACAAGGCCCAAGGAACACATTAGAGACATTAAAAATAATTAATAGTTTAGCCCTGTAGCTGCACATTTTTATAATTATCATAATGTGGATCCATCAGGGTTGCAAGCAAGAGTTTTGGAACAACTACATAATGATTGTGTAATTTTAAATGATATTAAATATAAATCAAGAAAAAAAGGAATCTATTTTTATTTTAACATTTAGCACACTTTTCCCCAAAGGTCTTAACAGAGAGTGCAACTTGAAATGTTTTTTGCAAAATGCTTTTAACAGTTTTATTGCATAATTGATTAACTGTATAACTGGTAAAGTGATTTGTATATGTAAGGAACACATGGGAAGGACAAAGGTATACTCTGCAAAGGCTTGTCTAGCCGAGGCACTAGAGATTTTCATTCTTCTCCTTGTTTTAATAAAGTCTCTGAGTTTGTGATTCGCTTGACCTTCCCTGTTTGTGTGGTTTTACTGCTATTTTTCTTCCAGTGGTTTTCCCAGTTTATAAAATGGTACTGAGTTTAATACTGAGCGACTGCAGTTCCTATACACAGATGTAGTGGTTTTCCTGGGTCGTACAGTGATTTCTCAGCTTGTATTATATGGTAAAAGACCTTCCTGATGATTATTTGAAGATGAAGCTCTAGTACTTCATTCTGCTTTACCAGCCTAGATGCGAGACTCTTCTGGATGAAGATTAATATACCACCTTTCTCCTGTGCTACACAGTACCTGGTCTAAATGTGAATGGAAGACATTATAATTCTGCACAGCCAGCATGCTCTCAGTCATTTTAAATCATGCCTCAGTTACTCCACAGACATCTATGTCCTCTAGGTTGAGAAGGGTATGTAGGTGGTGGAGTTTCTTGTTTAGGCTCATGACATTGATCAGTAACACCTTCATGTTTTCTTTTGCTTCATTATATTGGTTGGTTTATCAGGATGGCATTGCCTAAAAAAGGTACTATGGGGGTGGACAATGTCTTTGTCAATAAATGAAATCTTAGGAGTGAGAGAAGCAGACCATCCCTGGTGAAGCAATATGCTCTGTCGATCATATCTTCCAAGGCTGACAAATACTGAATCCCTTTGAATAAAACCAAACATGAAACCAAGTATTGAACTCAGGTTTTATTTGCTTATATTGCAGCATCATCCAGAAGGTAGAATGCGGCTCAATGCAAGGTTCATACCTGCCTGGGACATATAGTCGGAGAGCTCAGTCATGTCTCTTTTCATATTATCCAGCAAAGTACATCTCAAGTCATTGAGCTTCACCTGTACTATGACAGAGTCATACTGTACTTGTTTTTTAAGAAATGTTGTGTGTGTGTGTGATCTGATGGATTTTGGCAAGAGGCAAGCAACTAACCATCACTTTTTCCCTTGTTCTGCCTGGTAAGAGGCATGTCTGTATCTCTTACAATGGAACCACCTAGAACAAGAATGTTTAGTTGGATAGATGCCTGCTTTACAGGCTCAGTATCCATGATTTTGGGACTCCTTGTGAAGAAGTAGGCTTAACTTGCTGAGTGTGCTTTGTGACGGTGTTGTGTTTTAGAGGTCTTTGAGGTTTTGGCAAGCTAACTTATAGAACCTCAGCATATGATGAATTATATACATTGTGGTAGCCTTGGTGAGATGGGATGCATGGTGTACTGCTGAAGATTTTGACATCTGAATTTATTGTGTGTGAGATTTTTTTCCTCCAAGGATATTACATATGAACATCTTTCACACACACTGTGTTATGCTGTTTGGTAATAGATGATCAGACAGCATGAAACAGTTCTTACACTGTCTAAAGATACCCATCCTGCCTGATTGTGATGGTTCATAGGTTCATAGATAGCCTAGTACCTACCTATGAACCTATGAACCATCACAATCAGGCTGGTTAAAGAAGTTGTGGGGAAGTGCTGGTCCATGTTTTGACAGGAATGACTAAGAGGGCCAGGGGTGACTATAACTGCTTAGAGTTCAGTTTGTTTAGGATAAATGTTTGAGTGGACTTACTACTAAGGCGTGGGGAAATAGTTATCTGGTCAGAGGTGTACTGCAGCTTAAGGTGTGTTTATGTGTACTTGGCCTGGATTATTTGAGTCTCAGACCTGGATTTATAAGGTTGTATAGATTTTGCAGGTCTCTTAGATTCATAGATTCATAGATTAGTACTAAGCTAACTGCCCTTGTGAGCCATTTAGACTCAAACCCTGCACCTTGTGTTTGTAAGGCAAACACCTTAACCATTAGGCCACCCTCCCACTAAAAGCTTTGGCACAGACAACCCACTATATAACAGTTAATTCACCTGTGTCTAGTTTATTAATTCTGCCTGGCTTTTGGTGTACTATAGTCAACAAGGGTTTTTGTTTTATTTTGGGTTGGATTTCCCTTGGTTCCAGTGTTTTCTTCTATTGTATAGCAAATCCCACAGTGATGGTGCACCGAGTACAGCTCAGTGCAGATTTTTTTCTTCCCCTTTTTGAGGTAAAGCTCATTTCTCACAGTTTATGGCTATCCACACTTCTCGGAGTCTTGAATAAAAGACCCTACTTGAGTGCAGCTCTGTGCTGGTTATAGCAGATGAGATGAGCTTGAGAGGTATCCAATCAAATGAAGCCAGAAGTGGAACTCTGTGACTTCAGAACCTGTACAAATCACAGTTCACTTAGTCCTATGACTCTGAGCTACAGTTCAATGACCCAGGTACCTTTAGTTTTTACAGCAGGGAGGGGAAAATTTAATTAGTGTACAAATAGTAGGGAGCAGCAGGAGAGGATATTTAATGTAGCAGTTGGGACTAAAAGGGCTGTAAAAATGTAACAGACACAAGAACAAGGGAAAAACAGTAGCAAATGTATAAACAGTAGCAAATGTACCAAGTAGAAAGGCACAGGAAAACAACTTTAAGCAGCAAATGATAAGCAGAATATGACTCTAGCAGCAAAACTGAAATGTAAACTGCTGTAAAAACACAAAAGCACAAATATTGCAACAACAATTATACAAACAATCCAAACTACAGTCTAAGGCACTGAACCAGAGATTCACTAGTAACATTGTTTATGGAAAATGTAGTAACAAATGACTAAACAAGGCTGAGATCCAGCAGTAGTTTATAATTCTCCAACAACTATGAATTAAACTATGAGACTAAAGCCCAAGATCAACTTTATAAAATACAGTTAACTTTTACAAATAGTTCTACTTATAGAGATGAAGTATGGTAGATCTTGCAAAAATTCACAAATTTATAATTGAGAATGAAGTTAGAAGACTCTGGTCCCAGAAAAAGTTACCGTTGTTGTTGTGTCTTTCAGCATTTCCCTGTTAGGGGTTGCCACAGTGAAACTCCGGTCCGCTAATGATTGGCAGTAGATTTTTATGTGCCGAGTTGCCAGCTCTGATGCACAACCTTCAACGAAGGTACGCCCATTCATGCATGTCTCCACATAGAAGACGCTCTAGCTGAGAATCGAACAGGACAACGTCTTACTGTGAGGCGACAACGCTACTAATTATACAAAATGAGACAAGTGGCACAAACTGCAGAAATAAATATATCCAAATGAAAGGTGACTGTAAGTTTAAATGTGTAATAAGTTACAAATAATGTATAAAATGGAGGCTAACTCAAACTTTAACAGTCTAAGAGGATAGTCTTCTCAGTTTCATCTGTCAGTGCCCAGTAAGATGAGCACAGAACATAAGACACAGAGGTGCTTCCAAGGTCAGGTATACAGGAGATGAGACTGGAAGGAGCCTCCAAGGTCAAATATATGCAGTAGGGATGGGCAGCTCAAAGTCTTATAGATTTAAAAGTTTGACAGGAAAAGTGTGGATAGAAAATAAAAAATAATTTAAATGGTAAGATAAGTGCAATAGTTATACTTCCCTGGATGTTAAATGGAGTCCAAATGTTTAATTTGGTTTTAGCTTGAGGAGAGCTCTTCAGATTCTAAGATATATTCACTATACCAAGCCAACTATCCACCTCACTGTGAATCCCCATAAATCAGTGCATGCTTGAAAAAAATCAGAATGGAATGTGGAGAGTTATTTGATATAATTTAAGAGATCTGCAGCTAGAAAAAAGTAGCCCAACTAAGTGTACCAGGATACTGTCTTCATACCTCAGAGCTGATGGGTTCCCTATTATGTTGTCGAACTTTTAAACGTTCGAGCACTATATGGTTGAACCCATATGTTCAAACTTTTAAAAGTTTGAACGTGTTAATGGAGATCTCCGTTCAGTGTGGAAAGGGAAGATTTCCCTTTACCACACTGTAGTGCAGTCTTGGAGTTGGCATATTTAAAGATCGGGGTGTGTGGGGGGTGCTGGGGGGCTTGCCCCACCTGCTTACAACCATTAGGTAGGTTTTTTTCTGTTTATTTTTTTTCTGTCGTTTTCAAAATTTTAAAAGTTCGACCATATAGCAGTCGAACTTTTAAAGTTTTGATAAGGTAGTATGAACCCGAGCTGATGCACTAAAAGCATAACTAGACCTTGAGGATGCTGATGCACATGACTGTCGCAAATTGAAACAGGTAATTCTGGCTGGCATTGGGTCTTCTCTTGAAGGACAGTCTCTTAACTTTCACAACTGGACATTCGTGAAAGACTGAGCAGTAAGTGCACAGGTGCTTGATTTAATGCATTTTTTTTAATTTTTGAAGTTCATATAAATAATGGAAGTAAAATTCTAGAAATCATGTCCAAATATAATTTTAAAGGGGTACTCCCTAGTAATTTAAGGAACGCATATTCTAGAGTGACTTTAAGTATTCTGAACAGCTAGTTAATTTAATAGAATGTCAGTTGTTAACTGAAATACTCAAAGTCAACTTGTATGCACTAACGATTTAGTATAAGCTTTCACCTAAGTGTGCGTCTTAGAGATGGCATGTTCTAAATGTTCTATAAAAGGGCACACAATAAAATAATGCACAGTTAACAACAGTAAATATTGTACCTTTAAAAAATTTTACTGCTAGCCAACAAGCCTTACCTAAAAGGATGCCAATGGAATGTTATAATACTAGTTAAAAAGTACTAGTACTACAGACTATGTTTTTGCCACAGTACATTTACTAAACTTAGGGAGAAACACAAAGAAATGTAAGTGGAGCCACTGAATTCTTCCTGGAAAGGGTTTTAATTCCACTAGTTAAGTGCTGTCATCCAGAAACAATGGCCTTCATCAGAACAAGCAAACTAACCACACACCATCATTATATAATTCATTCAAAACAACATAACCAATCAACTACTAACTTCAATTAACACTTCTAACTTAAGTAAAAAACATTCTTTCATATAAAAAACATATTTATATCTGCATACATTTCTAAACATAAAACTATGAATTATTAAAAACAAATTATTTGTCTTTTCTTCTTAAGACAGCTTTATAATTAACTCCATTATTTAAACCCAGTGCTTTGCAAGCATCCAACAAAATTTGCCATTTTAACTCCCTGTAATCAAGCTCCCCATCTCTGTCCCCATTAAAATCACTGGGAACATGATCAATTACTGCAAAATAAAATTTATTTTCTGAGCATCTTAAAGTGTGCTTAAAAAGCACCCTATCTGAATTCCTCCTTTTTATAGCACAATAATGCTAGTAAATTCTGTTTTTTAACTGCCTGTTGGTTTCTCCAACATAAAAGGAGAAACAGACCAAACATTTTGACGTGTACCACAAAAGTGGAATTACACGTGAAAACCCCAGGGACCTGCCAAATCTTATCATGTGTACTCACTTCAAAAAATGGGCCCTCTGAAATGCACTTAAAATAATTACAACTTTTACATGTGTAAGTACCTCTCTGTGTTATTACTTTTATGTACTGTCCACCTTCTAACAAATCTTTAAAATTGTTTGCCCTCTTATTGATAAAAGAGGGTGCATCTGCTACCAAAAATTTAACTTCATTATTGGATTCTAAAATCCGCCAATTGTTGGCCACTATATTTTTTATTGCTTTACTGTCTGTGGTAAAAGTTAAGGGCATGGATGTAACTCAATCTCTATTTTCTTGAACCTTATCCTTTTTGTGTTCCATATTACCATCTGTGGCTAAAATGCTGTTAACAATTCTAAGTGGATATCCCCTATTTTTAAACCTAAGGTGCAACTCATATACAAGACTGTCTAACCTTGTAACATCACTTGTATGCCTGGTTAGTTTAACCAGCTCACCTTTAATAATATTGTTCACAGGTTAGGTTAGTACTAGGCGAACTGCCCTTGTGAGCCATTGTAAGCCTAGCCAATTATCCCTTGTGAGACTCAGACCCTGCACCTTGTGTTTGTAAGGCAAACACCTTAATCATTAGGTCACCCTTGTGCTTAGCATAAGTGGGGAGCATGCTTGAATAATGCAACAGACTGTTGCTTGCTATGTTCTTGTAACTAATGACAGAGCCTAATGTGTCCATTTCTTTTTCTTTAAAAACATCAAAATCCAAAAACAAACTTTCAAAGGATCCCAATTACCACTAAAAGTCAAAAAAGAGGTACTTTTATTCATGTCCTCTAAAAAATTAGAAAGCTCCAACTCCATCCTTCTCCACACAAAGAAAAGGTCATTGATAAAGCAATAATAAGACACAATTTTGCTTCTACCTACAATTTTAGACAAAATATTTGTCTCCCAGTAAGCCATAACCAAATTGGCATAATTGGGAGCCATTCTTGCACCCATGGCCACACCCTTTGTCTGTAAAAAAATATCTTTTTCAAATATAAAGTAATTATATGAAAGAGTATTGTCTGTGCAATCCAGCATAAACCTACATTCATCTACTTCAAACTCACCACTGTTTATTAACATTACCCACCCATTCCAAACCTACTTCATGGGGAATACATGTGTACAAAGATGTTACATCGACTGTCACCAAAAGATCTTCCTTTCCCACTTTTTGCTCTGTTCAGTCTGTTCCTCCTTTTATGTTGGAAAAACCAACAGGCAGTTAAAAAAACTGGATTTATGAGCATCACTATGCTATAAAAAGGAGGAATTCGGATAATGCACTTTTTAAGATGCTCAGACAATAAATTTTATTTTGCAGTAATGGATCATGTTCTCAGTGATTCTAACAGGGACAGAGACGCGAAGCTTGATTACAGGGAGTTAAAATGGCAAATGTTGTTGGATGCTTGCAAAGCATTGGGTTTAAATAATGGAGTTAATTATAAAGCTGTCTTAAGAAGAAAAGCTTATTATGACAAATGCAAATAATTAGTTTTTAATAGTTCATATTTTTATGTTTAGAAATGTATGTATATATAAATAAGTTTTTTATATGAAAGAATGTTTTTTACTTAAGTTAGAAGTGTTAATTGAAGTTAGTAGTTGATTGGTTATATTGTTTTGAATGAATTCTATAATTATGGTGTCTGTTTAGTTTGCTTGTTCTGATGAAGACCATTGTTTCTGGAAGAAAGCACTTAACTAGTGGAATTAAACCTGTTTCTAGGAAGAATTCAGTGACTCCACTTGCATTTTTGTGTTTCTCCAGTTTATTTGCTTAATTACAAAATTTGAGACTTCTGGCACAGTTTTTGGATTGTTTGATTTTTTACTAGTACAATGTCTCAAAGTAGAGCACTGAATGAAGGAGACAGTTTATTGGAAGTCACTTTACATCAAAACCCTAATGAATTCCCAAGCAGCGTAAAGATGTGTGGAAGTGGAGCTAGCATATCGCCTGTATGAAAAGAATTGTATTTGCAGAGATGTGGTTAAAGGCTTAATGATGGCTCCAGTAGTAAATGGCATTGAAGTAGTGGATATCTCTGGGTTATCAGATACTATGCCCAGAGTAATTTTGAACAAAGACTGGTTGTTTAATGATTTGGAAGCATCTTAACAAAATGCAAGTGGTCACAATGGGACATTGCTTATTTTAAGTTTTGTCTTGATGTAAAAAGAGTGCCTAAGGGGCTGCAAGTAACGAACCAACCAAGTGGTATTTATGGCAGTGGGTTTTTTTGGAAAAATGGAACAAAGTTAGTGAGGAAGCTGGTTTGGCATTCCTTAGGTTGTTTAAGGAACACCAAGTAGAGGAAGAAGTTAAATTGCTAAATGGATTGAAGGTTTGATGGACAAATTAAGTTTAGCAGCCTCATCGAAAGAAATAGATGATGTTTTGAAACATATACAGTCTAAGGTTGACACATTAGATAAGTCCCTAAGAAATAAAAAAGAAAATAAGGTAATCAGGGATCACATACTATACAAAGAGAAAAACAGTGGTTCCACCTGAAAATTAGGAGATAAACACTGCAACAGTTCAATGGAGGTTACGTCATCAAGGTGCATTAGTGTGCAGGAAGAGGAATTGGCAGGAGAGAATGGAGGAGTTTGTGGGAGTCAACAAAGAAAAAAATCAAAAGCTTTTTTTGTCTCCCCATCGGTTGAAATGACTGGAGGAGAAGAGGGTGATGCAGAACGAGCATTTAGAGGGTTCATGAATGAAAATGAGAGAGGTTCCACAGTGGAAAAGTTGGGACAGTCGCAGCAACCACGCATCATGTCAACTTTTATCCACTGTTCCAAAGGGACAAAAGGCAGCAGGCACATGTGGTGCCCAGGTAATGCCTATGATGTTCAAAGTTTTTAATTTATCATCCAGGACTTTTTCTGAAATAGAGACTAATGAGTTAATGAAAGGTTTTAGTTTTATTCCTTCGAGAAGAGCGGACATTGTAGAGACAGTAATTGACTTAAAATGTTATACTTGCAAATTAAATTTAAAGCTACTTATGGGGAACAAAGAGGGTAAAAGTAAAGGTGATTTTGTTGTTCCCAGTGTTTTTAATCCACCTTTGCACCCTACGATAAAGGCGTTTGAGGATATGTAAGAAATGGAAATTAGGAGTTTATTGAATAAAAAAATAAAGTGAAATGTTATAATTTGTCTAAAATTGAGTGTAACAGTTTTAACTCCATTAGAAATGACAGCTCAATTAGAATAATGCTTGCTGACAAAGGGGGTTTGATGGTTGTGGTTAATGTAGAAGACTATGTTAAGGGCATGTATAAATTGTTATCAGATAACAATACTTTATAAGAATGGATTACAAGTTACCTTGTTGGACTCCAAACCTCCACTTTGCAACAATGCAGAAATTCTTCTAAGATTCAGCTTAACAAAAGCAAAGCCATATATCTATCATGTGTCTATCTTCCCCCAGGCAATTACATCAACACATTAGAGGCTATCCTCAGCTGGCTCTCAAGTAACTACCCCCAAGAAACCATTATACTTGGAGATTTTAACATTAACTGGAACTCCTGTATATCTGAGCAGCCTTCTACTCATATCAACTTATATGGTTTTACCCAAACTATAACATCCCCAACCTGCACCAATAAAACTAACAACAAAACTAGTACCCTTGACTAGATACTCACTAATACCCCCCAACTAAACTATAAAACAGGCACCCTTCCTGAGGACATAAGTGATTACTTGCTTACCTATTTAATCAGAACAAAAACTGTCATCCTAAACTCTGCCATCTGTAGAACTATTCGCACTACCAAAAATTTTAACCCTGCTCACTTTCAAGCTGAACTAGTCACCTGTGACTGGTCACCCCTGAAATACCTCCCAATAGATAATGCCATGAAATACTTTAACTCTAAATTTCTAACCATTTTAGACAGCCATGCCCCATTACGCAAAGTTAGAATTAGAACCAAACCGGCACCATGGCTCACCAAAACGACCAAACAAAAAATCCTACAAAGAAATAAACAACGGGCCAAATGGCACTCAACAAAAAGCTCCTCAGACCACCTGCAATTCAGACAGCTAAGAAATGAAACAAAAAAAGCCATATTAGCCGATAAAAGAAACTACTACTACCAACTACAACAAACAAACCAAAATAATCCCCAAAAATTCTGGCGAGGTATCAATAACCTCCTACACCCTGGATGCTCAAGTACTCCCTCTCCCTCTGGCTCTGATCACAACAATCCCATCCAAATAGCAGACTCATTTAATACTTTTTTCACTGAAACCATACAATCCCTAGCCAACCAGCTATCCCCTAGCACCCCAGGCTCTGCCACAACCTTTACCAATAATTCTCATCAATTTCATTTTCAGCCAGTGCCCACTTCACTTATCTGTAACCTCATACAGAAACTTAAACCCACTACTCTCTGCTGATAAATTACCTGCAGAATACCTGCAAAAGCTGCTAAAGTCATAGCCTACCCCATATCCATCCTCATTAACAGAACTATTTCTGAAGGACCTATTCCCCTAATCTGGAAAGTCTCTCTCATAATTCCCCTGCATAAGGGTGGTAACTCCAAAGAGTTGTCCAATTATAGGCCCATAGCTATTCTATCTCCTTTGGCAAACATAATGGAGAAATGTATACACATACAACTGTTAACCTACCTACTCGATCACAATTTATTAGCACCCTGTCAACATGGCTTTAGACCATTTCATAGCACCACCTCTGCTCTCTTATCCTTCACTAACCATATTAACAGTAATCATAATATTGATACTCTATCCTCAGCTGTTTTTATTGACCTGTCCAAAGCATTTGACATGGTGAATCACCACCTCCTTATAGACACACTCAAAAACCTGTCATTGGACAACCATACTATACAGTGGTTCCAATCATACCTACATAACAGGCAACAGGCTGTACTATGGGAAAATACTTTATCTTCCCACGTCCCAGTCACTCTAGGGGTCCCGCAAGGATCTATATTAGGCCCATTACTTTTCAACATCTTTACAAATGACCTTCATTCTGTAATTCCTCAAGCTGACTGTATCCAATGCGCTGACGACTCCAGCACTCATATGCGCTGCTGCTTCTTAATCAGAACTTCAGTTACTAACCCAAATGACCTTTAGTACAGTTAAAAACTGTCTCCTACAAAGACGTCTTATCCTTAACCCCAAAAAACCAAAAATGCTACTATTTACCCCCACCCGCAGAACCTCCCCACTTAACTTTACTATTACTTCAAATGATGGAACTATAATATCTCCTGAACCAACCACCAAACTACTCGGGGTACTAATAGATAACAACTTGTCCTTTGAACCTCACATTAATAACACCATAAAAATAGTAAACAAGAAACTAGGTTCCCTCTATAGAATAAAACTCTTTCTTACACCTCCAGCCAGGGTTACTGTTGCTCATACCCACCTCATCTCTACCTTGCTCTATGCCTCCCCTATCTATACCAAAATATGTAGAAGTAATCTGAGTAAACTTACATCCTCCTACAACAATATTGCCAGATTTGCAGTTGGGTCCTCCTATAGAACTCATCACTGTATCAATCTGAATCAGTTAGGATGGTTAGAGCTGCCAAATTTAATACTTTTCAATCAATTAATAGTAGCCCATAAGATCCTGTATTTACCTCAAAATACACCCATACTTACATCCCTAGTCATCCCCTTTAATAACCTCAAGACCTTACGCTCAGCTGATAACTTACTTGTACAAATATCAAAATCCAACAACTTAGCTGGTGACACCTTGTTCTCCAATACAGTAGGTAAAGCCTGGAACATCCTCCCAAGCCAGCTAACCTCAATATCCTCTGTCAGCTTATTTAAAAGCAAGCTTAAACCCTACCTCAAATCATACTGGCTATGCCTCTGTGTTAACCCAGACTAAGTACCTAACTATTAACTAGACTCCCACAATTCCTAGCCTCCCATGATCATGATCTTGTGTTGTCTCACTAATTTTTAGTGAGCTTAACCTTCCTTAGGATTTTTTCTCATGTAAATAAGTATATACTGTGGAATGATCAAACACCTTCTTATAGTATCACAACCTATGTGTTAAATAACACTAGAAATCCATCCTTGTTTGCTGTTCTTCTGTACTCTATCTATTGATTTCTAATGTTTTTCTTTCTTAGGTTTTTGTGAGACCTTAGTATCTCTTATCATAAATTACTAGGTGTATCTAATTTTGTAATACGTTATAAAGATTTGTACTACACCATTTCTAATACAAATGTATTAGTCTTATTCATCTATTTTTAGATAAATTTTTCCTTTTTCCTACTGAAATATAAAATATATAATCTTAGGCTTGTACTACAATTGTTAAAACTTCTTATGTACCAAATTATACTGTTATTGTCTTTATTTTGACCTTTTATGTTGTTGTAATTTGTGGAGCTTTTCTCCCCGGGCCTCCACTGAAAATGGACATATATCCAGCTGGACTAGCCCGGTCAACAAATGTAAAATAAATAAATAAATAAAATAAATAATACTTCATACAAAAAAGTTTCCAAAACAGAAATATTTAAGGCATACAAATGTATAGATTTGTGGCTCTCTGACAGTTTGCTGGAAGGGATGATTTTGGAAACTATGTTAATTTTTTTTACTGTGGTTAAAGCTAGAATAGACGGTTTATTTGGTATCATGAAAGTTCACAAAAGTGAAAAAAGCCCCCCTATAGACCAATTGTCTCAGCACCAGCATCAAAATTGGAACCTTGTTCCAAATTTATAGATAAGGGCATTACATTATTAAGATTAGTACAGAAGATAGATTACTTTATTAGGGATTATTTTGTTTTTTAAGTAAAATCAAGAAGCAAAACATGGGAAAGGAAGATCTTTTGGTGATGGTCAATGTAACATCTTTGTACACATGTATTCTCCATGAAGTAGGCTTGGAATGGGTTGATAACATGTTAATAAACAGTGGTGAGTTTGAAGTAGATGGATTGCATAGACAATATTCTTTCATATAATTACTTTATGTTTGAAAAAGAATGTTTTTTACTTAAGTTAGAAGTGTTAATTGAAATTAATAGTTGATTGGTTATGTTATTTTGAATTAATTATATAATGATGGTGTGTGGTTAGTTTGCTTGTTCTGATGAAGGCCATTGTTTCTGTCCGAAAGTGCTTAACTAGTAGAATTAAAACCATTTCTAGGAAAAATTCAGTGGCTCCACTTGCCTTTTTTGTGTTTCTCCAGTTTATTTGCTTCGTTACATAATTTGAGACTTTTGGTACAGTTTTTGGATTGTTAAACTTATTAAGTGTATTGCAATGGAACGGAGATAGATGCAAGGGATGCTGGACTCTAGGGGCATGATTATTATTAGTTAGATCACAATTTGTTTGCAAGCATCAAACAGCTAGTAAACAGATAACTGAAGTAATATGTATACAGTAAGACAAAAGGGATTACCCTATAACACAGGTAGAAATACAAAGCCTTCTATAGAGACATAGTGTTCCATCCAGTAGCTCTAATTCTCAACTTAACATGCAGTCAACTACACTGATTTACATTTCTCAAACAATGAAATTCCATTTTCATGAAATGATTTCTGGGAATTATACCCATGATTTTTAAATGTAATTTCTGTTCCTTACTCTGATTTCATTACAATTTTCTACTATATAAAGAAAGCTGGCATTATTATAAATAGTAAACAGCAGAGGAAATATAAGTTGCACTGAATAAGTACTCTAGCTTAAAATATTCATTTTTTTTCATGAATTAGACAGTCAAATGTAAGGTTTAATGGTATTTTTCCCAGAAACATGGAAAGTCAGTGTCCTTGAATATACCTTTTTAAATGTCATTTTTTGTTCCTTATTCTGATTTCAATTAAAGAGTCCAGCTTACTTCTGTTTTAACATGTCTTATGACAAAATATAACCTGAACAGTAAACATATTGCTTTATTTTAAAACACAGTAACAGCATGCATTCTTGATATATAATCTGAAATAGTCTTATGTTCAAGGAGCAAGCAAATGGAGGGGTGTGGTGGGATGGGGTGTTCAGTAGGTTCATAGGTTCATAGGTAGGCACTACGCTATTGGCCCTGGGGCCCATACAAGCCCAGCCAAAAAGGTACCCTGGTTTTTGCCACCAAAGAAAATTATTTTCCTGTGCCACTGTCGAGCAGAGCCACAGAAGTGATCCCCGGGGTGACTTTCCTATTTCCCATCCAAGCATCAAGATTTTTCTTGAAGAGTGCTAATGAGGAGCTTTGTTTGATATAGATAGGTAGTTTATTCCAGCGTATGGGAAGTCTCTGGGACAGGAATCTATCCCTCCGGCATGTTCTGTTTATTGTGGTGACAAGGTTTAGGTCCCTAGAACGTGTAGCTCGGAGAGATTGGGATTTCTTTAAGTGGAGCATGTCCAACAGCTCTGAGTTTGACATAGCTTTGTATGTTAGGCAGAAATCACCTCTGAGTAGGCGATATGCGATGGAGTAAACCTGGAGTTTTTTGAGATGGTCTGCGTAGGGCATCTGTTTGAGGCTGGTAATCCTCTTTGTGAGGTATTTCTGCAGCCTTTCCAGTTGTTGTAGATGTCTTGTGAGGTACATACCAAAAACGGCGTTGTACTCTATAATTGGTTTAATGAGTGATGAGTAGAGGGGAACAATGACATCTTTTTTTCTGGATGAGAAACCTTTTGTGATGAGGTGTGCCACATAGAAGGATTTCCTGACTACTGTGGCGATGTGATTATCAAAGGAGAGACTACTGTCCACCTGTGTCCCAAGGTCTCTTATCACACTTTCGGTGTTAAGTATACTACCGCCTATGTTGTAGTTCATGGGTACAGAGTTTTTACCAAAGGGGATGACAATGCACTTTTTGGCATTGAGCTTGAGGCCATGGCTTTGACACCAGGCATCTGTCTCAGTGAAGCCCTTTTGTAAGATGTCCACATTGTTAGGAGTTTTGATTATGGCTCCTAGTTTGCAGTCATCTGCGAACTTCATTAGCCAAAGACCTTCTGTGTTAGCCTGTACTTCAGAGAAGTAGATACCAAACAGGAGAGGACCCAGGACTGAACCCTGTGGTACTCCACTTGTTACTGATCTGAAGTCGGATTTGGAGTCTGCTACTATCACAGTGTGGGTTCTGTCAGTGAGCCAGTTAGCAACCCATCTTGTGACATAGGGATTTATACCTAGTTTAGTGAGTTTATCTATAATTCTAGAGTGGGGGATGGTGTCAAAAGCCTTGGCAAGATCTATATAGGCTGTGTATACCACCTTACCATTGTCTACGGCTTTGGTAACTGCTTCAAAGAAGTCTATCAGGTTTAGGAGACATGATCTGCCTTTTACAAACCCGAACTGGGTGGGGTCCAGAGTTTGAACATTACCAATGTCTTTGTTTATAAGTTCCATGATGATACATTCCATGGCCTTGCAGAACAGGCTCGTCAGGCTAATGGGGAGGTAGTTCCCGGGGTCCGTGGTGGCTCCCCCATTGTGGAGTGGGATTACAGCCGCTGTGTGCCATTCAGCAGGCACAAAGCCTGAGGTGAGGCTATGACTGAACATGGTACTTAGCTGGGGTGCCAGTTCATTCTGTAGTTCGTGTAGAATGTAGCCTGGGATGTTGTCTGGTCCCATGGATGCTGTGTTCTTGGCTTTGGAGAGTGTGGGTTTTAGCTGTGCAGTTATGATTACAGGAACTTTGCATTCTTCTGGTATACAGATGGGCTCTTTAGCAGGTGAGAGGGGGGTAAAGTTAGCACTGAACCTATCTGCCAGGATGTTGGCAATATCAGTTGGGTCTGTATATTTAGTGCCATTGTGCTGTAACTCAGAGCAGATCTGAGTGTTGCCATTGAGATTCTTGGAATACCGGTCACTCATGTTGGTAATGACTAGTTCAAGGATATTGTTGCCCCTGGTGGGGGTGTGGATAAGTTGATCCAGGGCATTGGAGTTTATGAATTCCAGAAAGTGTTGAGCGAAGGAGTTGGTACATGAGTAGTTTTCCCAGTTAATGGTGGGGTAGTTGAAATCACCCATTATTAGGGTGCTTGGTTGAACCCTAATATTTTCCAGTACCTCAAGAAAAGAGGAGTGGGAATCCTGGGGCATTGTGGGGGATCTGTAGCAAGCTAAAATTTGGATTGCAGTTTTGCCCAGAGTTAGTTGCACTTGGATAACCTCAGCTGCATTATGCTGAGCAACTAGCCTGGAGGTGTGGATATCCTTAATGAATATGGACACACCTCCGCCTTTGGTGTTCCGGTCCAGGTTCCATGGCTGAAAAGTGTGGTATGAGTTATAGTCTGGTAGTGCAGGGGTGCTCTCTGGAGCCTTGAACCAGGTCTCAGTCACTGCACAGATATCGATGTTCTCCATTTTAAGGAGTGCCTCGAGTGAGTGATTTTGAGATTTAGACTTCTAGCATTGCGTAGCATCACCCTCAGCTTTTGCTTGCCTGTTCCTGTTACGGTGGTGAATTTGTCATTTGAACCTTGCCTAAAAAAAGGCACTATAGGGGTGGCAAGAACCTTAGCCAGTATCCGGAATCCCAGGGGTGACAGGTGCAGGCCATCCCTGGCAAAGCATCATGGTCTGTCGAACATGTCATCCCAGGCAGACAGATACTGGATCCCTTTAGAATGACACCAGAAGCTTAGCCAATTGTTGAAGTCAATCATTTTGTCCTTGTACTGCGGCATCATTCTGGGTGATGGCAGAATGCTACTCAGGGCTAGGGTCATACCTGCCTGGGCTACAAGATCAGAGAGCTCTTCCATGTCTCTTTTCATGTAGTCCAGGGAGGTACATCTCAGGTTGTTCACACCAACATGGACAATGACAGAGTCATATTTGTACTTGTGGAGTGACCTGAGTGCGTGGGTTATGTGGCGGATCTTGGCACCTGACAGGCAGCTGGCAGTAACCTTCTCCTTGTTTAGCCTGGTGAGTGGAACATCAGTGTGTCTGACTATAGAGTCACCTATGACTAGTGTGTCTGGTACGTTGTTTTGCCTTATTGGCTGTGGTTGAGTGGCACACTGAGTCTGCGGGCTATGTGTCATTTGGCTTGTGTTGGGGGTGGAGGTTGCTTGCATTTCTGCTTTGGAGGTCTCTGTTGCTTGAGCAGATTATTATTGAGAGCCTCCACGAATGTTTTTGTGTTTCTATGTGTGGATTTTGGTGGTGTAGATTTAGTGAGACTCTGTGATGAGTGTGGTGTGATGCAAGTGTTTACCTTCTCCTCTTGACTGCCAAGTTCAGTCTTGGTTGGAGAGAGCTTTACCTCCAGTTTGGCTAGATAAGTGCATCTCTCACAGTTTGTAGTGTTAAGTGGTAAGAGGAGAGGGTTGTCTGTGTACATGAGGCAATTTCTACATTGCCCCAAGATGCCCAAATTCATTAGATAGACAGGAGAGAACACTGGGAGCTGACCCTTGGACATGCCTGAATAAAAAACTATTTTCCTCTAGATAAGTGAGGAAAGTGAGTATAAGAGCTGTTTTTCTCTAAGCAAGTGAGGAAAGTAAGTACCAAAACTGTTTTCCTCTAAGTAATGAGGAAGGTTGAGTGCTGTAGTAATTAGTAGGTTATTTAGTGCTTACAACAAGTTCTGAACAAGTGCTAATCACGAATAAGCAAATTCAAGTGCTAAAACTAAGAATCTGTATCTGGACTAAACTAGTTACAGGAAAGGGGGGAAACAAGTGCAAATGCAGGCTTTTAAATCAGAAAGTTGAGGGAGATGGAAACATTGCCCAAACGGCCAATAACTACAATTTCTGGGCCAGAACCACTCCTTATGTGGTAGATAGGTTACCTAGTGCTTACCACTCCCACTGATAAGCTAGAAGGCTTCCCTCCAACACAGAAAGCTTGGGGGGGGGGGCTCCGAATCTTACATACAGTCCTGGATACAGCAAATCTGAATCTGGACTACACTACTTACATGAAAGGTAGGAAACAGGCTTAGATTTATATATATATATATATATATATATATATATATATATATATATATATATATATACAGAAAAGTAGCTACAACAGCAGTAAAAACAATTCAAATGCAGTGCAAGCTAGCACACTTGAGTATGTAGCAATGTTAGACCAAACAGTTTAAAAAAATGCAATTAAATTAAAAATGACTAAAAATAAGTGCAGGAGTCCATTAGGTAGAATGAGGTAAAGAGATGGGACTGGGAGAGTGTCCCAGATCAAATCTACAGTAGGGGCGGGCAACTGCAAAAGCCTCCAAATTTAACAAGACAGGAATAGTGGGTAGGAAAAAACCAACACCTTCAGCAGAGATCTGAAAAACTATACAGTGAAGCAATAATAACAGTGCACAACTCTGAAGTCAGCCAGCAATGATATAAAATTAGTGAAACAACAATTAACAGTACACAACTCTGAAGTGCCAGAAAAATATACTTAGCTCTGTATATTTCCAGATAGTTTGAAGAACACTCTGTCAGGACACAGGAAGGCTCCAGCAAGGACCAGATGAAGGACCCTACCAAAATGGCCCAAATTGCCCCCACAGTTGCAAAGCCAGCCCTGCTTATGAAGAAGTTAACACTTGGCCACATTTCATATATGGCCATTTAGGGATGGATAGGACAAAAAGTAAGGCTTTCATCTGCATTTTACTGGCCTGGTATTATGAAGGATAATGGCATTTTTATGTAGCGTGACCAGAACATCAAAGGAGAGGTCTCCACCCAGAGTCTAAGTGTTTTTTTGATACCCAAACTTTATTGTGGAAGCCTGATTTGAGATGATAGCAATGGATATTATAGGCCCACTTGTAAAATCAAATAAGGGCCATTGGTATATCCTGATAATAATTGATTACACAGCACTTTCTAAGCCGGTAGCCTTATGAAGAGTTAATACAAAGTCACTCTGATAATCAATGATCATGCATCAGAATTCCTTGGGGCATTATTGATATGAATAGTTCATAGGTTCATAGTAACATGGAAAACTGAGTCACAAGACCATTTATACCGTGCCACTATGCACCTGCATGTTGTGCCCCCTTCTCAAGAAGGGCAAAGTAGGTCAGCCCTGGAGTAAATTTATGGGTACCCATCAGTCATCTAGGTTTAATATGAAGTTTGCTAGAGGGTCATTTTGTTTAACTTGCAATGAAAGTTTGATCCAGTGGTGTGGTAGATGCTGGGTAAAACATTTATCTCTACAGCACATTTTATTTATGTGCTGGTGCAGTATATGTTTCAACCTTTTAGCACAATAACTCTTGACAAAGCCAAAAATAATGGTGGGGGAGGGGGCTAAAAATAGGGACAAAATGTAAGCATTACTCTTATAATGTTAGAAAGTTGCTAGAATAAAATATTTTGTGTTACTGTGAATTCTTTGAAAGATATGAAATCTGAAACTTAAATGCTTGTCATTATATAGTGAATTCAGCCTGTACTGATTTGCCAGTAAACCATTAATTTTATGAGGAACAGATCAAAACTATAAGGTAAAAATGTAGACAGTCTGCAAAAATCTAGACAGTTGAGAGGTATGGTCAGTGGAGATTTAAGTCCATAGTTTTAGTATTACTGGAGCTATTTGAATTGCAAAGATACAGGAAATACAGCAGGATAATGCCTGTAATGGTGCAGAATGTGAGACATAAATCACCACACAACAGCTTATAAGAAACCAAGTAAACAGACAGCTTGTCAAGCCTTTCTTCATAGCACAAAGACTTTACACACACACAAAATGTGATGCCCGTGTCCTGACCCAGCAATCAAGGAGCCTCAATCCTCGCACTAACACTAGATAGAGTGTCTCGTATGAGAGGAAAGAATAACAAATATACACAGTAATGTGCAATTTCCCTTAAGAGCACACAGAAATCACAGTCAGTCTGGGGCTGGTTGCTCCCTTGCTCTCCAGGTCCCCAATAAGACTCCCCATTGGCACAGCTATAGGGTCCAGATCTCAGCCTAGTGGGCAAGCTAAAATCTCCAGCACCCTCTCTGTCCAACCAGTGCTTTGTGTCCCTGTCCAAGTAGCTGACACACACACACACACACACACACACACACACACACACACACACACACACACACACACACACACACACACACTTTGAGGTAAGAGTTTACACAACCACACAGACACTTCTGGGGAAGGCTGGCCCAGGTTCTCCAGCTGTGCCCCTTTTACCCAGACTATATGGTAGTACCAGCTGCCACCCACCCACTAATAATTATCAGCTACTCAAAGGCCCTTAAAAGGGTGTCCAATTATTACTGTGCAATATTATTATCCAGTTGGTAGCATGACTAATCAGTCAAAGCTTATTTGGAGTGACTTAGGCAGTAAACTCTATAAATATGCAATGTACTCTAGAGCTTAAATTATCTCTACACAAACCAGCCACAGTTAAAAGGTTTTAAAATATTTAATAATAAATAATTAAAACCACAAGACAATACCTTCTACTACACAGTCAGTGCTAGTCAAGAATTCGGAGATCACACAGAAATACTTAAAATAAATCAGTAGTACATTTTTGACATCACAGAAAACCACTTAGTCTAAACTTTCTAATTCCTAGCTATTGCTACAAGAATATACACTTCTAAAATAACTTACTTATAGAGCAAGGCAGACTGCTGTGAGCTGGATAGTCAAGGAAAAATGCTTAATAATCTCTGGTTCTCACTGTTTAAATTGAAACTGCAGTCCTGATAAAATATTACATCATCTTTTACACTTTCCTGGTGTTCCCAGGCTAACAGAAACAGCATTTACATTATTTTACACTTAGAGCAATAAAGGACATTCTGCATGTAAATTCTGGTCATTAACATTAGCCTTAAAAGAATAGGCAGGAAGCCTTCATCTAGCCGAACTGGAGCCGACTTATAAACATTAAAGGCACTCATGAAATAATTTTAATTTCAAAGGACCAACAAGAAATGCTTGACTTAGCTTTCTTTACAGCTGAGGTCAATTTTGCCACATTGGTTTAAGTTCAACATTCATATTTACAAATGATAGAATTATCTACACAATTCTATCTGGCTAGGCTGGCAGCCTTCACCCATCTCTACCAGTCTTCACATTTCTCCCCCCCAGAGAACTCAAGCTAGTTTTTCAAGTGACTCTTGAGAAACACCGCTTGAAAGGGTTAGGTCTATCTGGGTATACCTACCCCATTCCCTGTCTTGATAGCCCATCTGCATTGGCATTGCTACTCCCACTGCGGTGCTGCACTGACATATCATATGCTTGCAACCCCAGGCTCCATCTTAGCAACTTGGCATTTTGCTGACTGGCTCTGTTTAACCGTGTTAGAGGGTTATGATTTGTCATAACAGTAAATTTTCTTCCAAACAGATAAGGCTGAAGTTTCTGCAGTGCTCACACTATGGCTAGACATTCCTTTTCTACAGCTGTATAGCATTCCTCCCTGGGTTGGAGCCTACGACTGAGATAAACCGGTGGGTGTTCTTCCCCCTCTGGAGTAATCTGGCTAAGTACAGCCCCCACCCCATGGTTTAAAGCATTCATCTGCACAACAAATTCTTTGCTGTAATCTGGACTGGCTAACACAGGGGGTCCTCCCAAAGCTTCTTTAAGCTTCTGAAATGCCTGCTCACATGCTGGGGTCCACACTACCTTATCTGGCCTGTTCTTCCTTGTCAGATCTGTGAGGGGAGCAGCTATGGTACTATAACTGGGGACAAACTTACTGTACTACCCTGCTGTCCCTAAAAATGCTCTCACCTGCTTTTTAGTAACAGGTGCAGATTGCCTGAATAGCTTCCACTTTGGCAGGTTCTGGCCTTATCTTACCACTCCCCACTCTATGTCCTAAGTAGGGGACCTCTGCCATACCCACCTGACATTTGCAAGGCTTAATGGTCAACCCTGCCCTCTGTAGTCTGCCCAGCACCTTCCTGACATACTGAAGATGCTCTGGCCAGGAATGGCTGTACATAGCAATATCATCCAGGTAAGCAAGGGTAAACCCTCCTGATTCTGCTAGGATATTGTCTACCAGCCTCTGGAAAGTCGCTGGGGTATTCTTCATCTCAAAGGGCATCTTTGTGAACTCATACAAGCCAAAAGGAGTCACAAAGGCTGACTTCTCTCTAGCACTGGGAATCAAGGGCACCTGCCAGTAACCCTTGGTAAGAGCAATGGTTGTAAGATACTTAGCCCCACCCAGCTGCTCTAGGGCCTCATCAGTCCTAGGCCTGGGGTAAGCATCCGACTCTGTGTGACTATTTAATTTCCTGTAGTCCACACAGAACCTGGTGCTGCCATCCTTTTTTGGCACCAGCACCACTGGGAAGGCCCAGGGACTGTTGGACTCTTGAATCACCCCTAGTTCCAACATCTCTTATACCTCCTCCCTCAGAGTCTGTTTGACTCTCTCAGGCACCCTACAAGGGGCCTGCCTAATAGGCCTTTGGGGTCCTGTATCCACCTGGTGCTGCACTAGGTGGGTGCACCCTGGTTTCCTAGTGAACATGTACCCATATTCCTGCAGCACTGTTCGGATTTCTCGAACCTGTGTAGGAGATAGCTGCTGGGACATTGCTACCTCTTCCACCAAGGTGTCAGCCTGAGTCTCACTGAGGAGATCAGTCCAAAGATCTCCCTCAGACTCCTGCAATCCACTACAAATACTCAGCACAAGGGCCTCCTATCATGGTAAGGTTTCATCATGTTAACATGGTACAATTTGTACCTCTGCCATCTGCCTAGCAGTTCCACCATGTAGTTAACATCATTACCTTTCTTACCACTTTGTAGGATCTCTCCCAAGCTGCTTGCAGTTTGTTGTGTCTGACAGGAATGAGAACAATTACCTGCTGCTCCACAGCATACTCTCTAGCTCAAGCATTCCTGTCATACCACACCTTTTTCTGTTGTTAGGCTTCTGCCAGGTTCTCCTGGGCCAAGCCTATGAGTTCCCTGAGCCTTGTCCTAAGGTTTAGGACGTATGCCACAACAGACTCCTTGTGAGACTGACACTCACCTTTCCACTCATCTTGAATTAAATCTAGAGGTCCCCTCACCTTATGCCCATACAACAACTCAAAGGGTGAAAAACCTGTGGATTTCTGGGGAACCTCTCTGTAAGCAAACAACAGACGGGACAAATATTTGTCCCACTCCCTCTTAAACTCATCTGCAAATGCCCATAGCATGGAGTTGATTATAGAGTTTAACCTCTCAACAAGACCATTAGTCTGGGGATGGCAGGGGGTGGTCTTCATGTGCTTCACCCCACAGGATTTCTACAGACAAGCCAGCAGGTCTGACATGAAATTGGCACCTCTGTCAGACAGTATTTTTTTTGGGAAATCTACCCTGCTGAAAATCTCTAACAAAGCATTTGCCACCTTCTCTGCCTCAATAGAGGACAAAGCCACTGCCTCAGGGTATCGTGTAGCATAATCCACATCCACTAGGATATACTTTTTCACTGTGGAACTTGGGGTACTCAGAGGACCCACAATATCCATAGCTACCCTCTGAAATGACTCCTCAATCATAGGCAAAGGCATCAAAGGAGCTCTCACCTTGTCTCCTGTCTGGCCTAACTTTTGGCACTGCTCACAGGTCCTGCAGTACCCTGTTAAATCTCTGGAAATTCCAGGCCAATAGAACTTCTGCATAATATGCCTCTTTTGTACATTTTATGTCCATATGACCTGCAAAATGATTATCATGGACTATGGCTAGAAGTGCCAGATGGTAGGCTCTAGGATCTACCAACTGCTGTACTCTCTCACCTTCTAGCCCTCCCTCAGGGGTCCACTCTCTGTATAGTAACCCTTTGTCCCAGTATACAGATTCCCCCTTTCCTTGAGAATCAGGTGCCTCCCTAGCTACCTGCCTCAGGCCTTGCAGTGTAGGGTCTGACAGCTGAGCCTGTCTCAACTCTCTCCTTGTAACCCTTACCAGCTCCCCTTCCACAGGAAGTCTGGCATCCTCTGACATTGGTGCCTCACTGTCAGCCTGGGTACTACTACTTACCTCTACCTTTGCAGTTACTCTGTCCAAAGGACCATAAGTACCCACAAGCAGCTGTGGGTCACCTTCAGTTTCACTGCTACAGAGTAGCTCCCTCCCTGACGAAACCACCTCACTAGTCCTGGCTGCAAGCATGCAGTCTGTCTGGGTCTCTCTCAGGCTACCAGACTTACCTGCTTGTCTCCAAGCCTGACTGTGTGTAACTGCATAAGAACAGGATACTGCACTATCAAAATCATTCCCTATCAGGACATCTGCAGGTATATCCTCAAACACACCTACTTGCTGGCTTCCTTTTCCACCCTCCCAGTCAAGATGAACCCTAGCCAAAGGTATTTGGAATGGGATTCCTCCTAAAGCCCTGATTGGAGTGGACTGCCCAGGCAAGTAGTGCTCCTCTGTAACCATTGCAGGCTTTACAATGGCTATATCAGAGGCTGTGTCTCTCTTGGCAATTGCCTCTTTGCCATTCACTACAATAGGATATAGCCTCTGGTGGTAGGTAGTTTGGTACCCTTGTTGTCCCAAGACAACCTACTATTGGCATTTTGTCTTTCACACTTACTGGCTCCCTCACCTTTTGTTCCCCACCTTGCCTCCATGGACACCTGTATGCCACATGGCCCCACTGGTTGCTTTCAAAACATTTAACCCTAGCTCCTGGACATGTACCTGGGCTAGTGGCTTCTCCTGCTACTGGCAGATTCTGTTGTGGCAGTCTGTGCCACATGGGTTCCTTTAGACCCAAGAGCAGTACTGGGGGTCCCATTCCTGTGCAGGGCTGCCCTGCCTACCAGGCATAGGTCTCCCTTCTTCCCCAACCCATCTGAAGTAGCACATTGTCTATCAGCTGCCCAGATCCTCATGTCCTCAGGGAAAGTGCTGAGGGCTTGTTCCCCCACCAAAAGGTCTGCCAGCCCTTCAAAAGTGGTGACCTGACATCCACTCGCCCACCTTTGGAAATAAGTGCTCAATTCAGCAACATATTCACACACACACTTTCATCTGCCTTGCTTCTCTGCTCATGAAACTTTTTCCTATATGTTTCAGGTGTTAGCTTAAACAGTTCTAAAAGACATTTCTTTACAGCAGTATAATCAAAACATGCAACATCAGACATTTTGGACAGAACAGTTACAGCTTTACCATAGAATAAGGGGGTCAGGAACCGTACCCAGAGCCCTTGGTCAATGTCATACTGTTTACATACTCTCTCAAACATATGAATGAAACTATCAAAATTATCCCCCTATTTAAACTACGGAAGAAATTTACTGACCTTTTGTGCTTCTGGGGTCCAGTTACTCCCTTCCCCATTACCTCCATGACTCTGGTGAAGAGTCACCATCTCCTTCTCATGCTGCCTCTGCCTATCTTGTTCCTCAGCTTTCAAATGTAATAGTTTCTCATTCTCCTCAGCCTGCAGACATAACAGTCTCTCATTTGCTTGTACTTCCACATGCCTGGCCTCCAACTCAAGTCTCTTTACCTCCAGCTGGATTTTTAAGTCCACTGCAGAAAGGTTGAGCTGTCCATTCTCCGAGGGAATTATATCTCCAATGCCAGTCTGATTGTCCTCCTGGTTGCTGTTTTCTGATGCAGCTGTAACCAAGGCTGCAATCAGGTCTGCCTTAGTCAGGTTTCCATGCACCAGTCCCAAAGCCTGGCACATCTCCGCCAGCTGGCTCCTTGTTGGCTTTCCATACTCTTCTACTGACATGCTGCCTGCTCGTCCTGACTAATTAAGCTAACAAAATAAATAAAACAATTGTGATCTGAACTCTGAGTAGTCACTGCATGGCTGTTTTAGTGAACAAAAACACCTTCAAAGCTCACTGTACACAAGCTAGAGGATTCACTCTACCCACACCACTACAAGCCAATTAGTATTTGCCAACTAGTTAATATGTGATGTGGATATCCCACTGCTGCCAAACACAAAATGTGATGCCCGTGCCCTGGATCAATAATCAAGGAGCCTCAATCCTCACCACTAACACCAGAGAGGGCATCTCATATGAGAGGAAAGGATAACAAATACACACAGTAAAGTACAATTTCCCTTAAGAGCACACAGAGATCACAGTCAGTCTGGGGCTGGTCGCTCTCTTGTTTTCCAGGTCACCAATAAGACTCCCCACTGGCACAGCTATAGGGTCCAGATCTCAACCTAGTGGGCAAGCTGAAATCTCCATCACCCTCTCTGTCCAACCAGTGCTTTGTGTCCCTGCCCAAGTAGCTGACACACACACACTTTGAGATAAGACTTTACACAGCCACACAGACACTTCTGGGGAAGGCTGGCACAGGTTCTCAAGCTGTGCCCCTTTTACTCAGACTATATGGTAGTATAAGCTGCCACTACCCACTAATAATTATCAGCTACTTGAAGGCCCTTAAAAGGGTGTCCAATTATTACTGTGCAATATTATTATCCAATTGGTAGCATGACTAATCAGTCAAAGCTTATTTGGAGTGACTTAGACAGTAAACTCTATAAATATGCAATGTACTCTAGAGCTTAAATTATCTCTACACAAACCAGCCACAGTTAAAAGGTTTTAAAATATTTAATAATAAATAATTAAAACCACAAGACAATACTTTCTACTACACAGTCAGTGCTATTCAAGAATTCAGAGATCACACAGAAATACTTAAAATAAATCAGTAGTACAGTTCTGACATCACAGAAAACCACTTAGTCTAAACTTTCTAATTCCTAGCTATTGCTACAAGAAGACACACTTCTAAAATAACTTACTTATAGAGCAAGGCAGAGTTCTGTGAGTTGGATAGTCAAGGAAAAATGCCTAATAATCCCTGGTTCTCACTATTTAAATTGAAACTGCAGTTCTGACAAAACATTACATCATCTTTAACACTTTCCTGGTATTCCCAGGCTGACAGAAACTGCATTTACACTCTCTTACACTTAGAGCAATAAAGTACATTCCACATGTAAATTCTAGTCATTAACTTTAGCCTTAAAACAATAGGCAGGAAGCCTTCATCTAGCCGGACTGGAGCCAACTTATAAACATCAAAGGCACTTATGAAATAATTTTAATTTCAAAAGACCAACAAGAAATGCTCGACTTAGCTTTCTTTACATCATAGGGCAATGTTGCCACACTGTTTTAAGTTCAACATTCATATTTACAAATGATAGAATTATCTGCACAATTCTATCTGGCTAGGCTGGCAGCCTTCACCCATCTCTACCAGTCTTCACAGTGTTTTTGGTTAGGAAGCTCTGGGGCCCTTCCCTTTGCTTAATATGTCAAGATAGTTACATCCCAATGGTGAGTGGGTATTAAATAACTGTTCTAATTAGGGCTAAATAAAAAAAGAATGATAACTTCTTCTGACCTATACAATATGCCTTTATTTGTTTGTTTATTTATTTATTTGGCATTTGTTAACCAGCTTGGTCCAACTGAGCCAGTGGCCCATTTTCAGTGGAGATCCAAGGAGAAAAGCTCCAGAGATTTTACAGGCACCAAGAACAATTTTAACATAGTTAACAATTAATAAAAAACATAGTTCAAATACCAGTAGTAATACAATTACAGGTAACTGAGATGTACAGAAAAAAAAATGTGAAGAAGATAAAAACACATATAGCCAATTTTTTTTTTTGTATCAGACAGGTAAAAGATGGAAATGAAAACGTACTGCAAAAACAAAAGAGTTAACATACAGCTAGGTATGAAATACATCTATGCCACTGTAATTGCCTAGCTGAGTGTAGTTTATTACTGGCTTGGGGGGATGAAGAGGTGTAATGTGTTAGGTAGGGTCATAACAGGGACAAGACTTTATGCTAAGTAAATGTAGTCTTAGCTCTTTTTTGAAGTGCTTATGCTGGGAGATGGCTCTTATATGTGAGGGGAGTTTGTTCCATGCTTGGGCTACGCTGCATTTGTAAAGCGGTTTTCCAAAAGATTTGTTGGGTTTATAAATGTCAAGGAGTTGTTGATTTGATGTACGGAGAGTGCAGTTTGGGGTATAATAGGAAACCAGGGAGGAGAGAGAGAGAGGCAGGATGTAGGTTTGTATATAACATAGTGTATGATTTGAAATTGAGACATTTGGAGTTGTTGGGGGAATTCTAGTCAATTAAGAGAGTTGAGTGCCAGGCAGTGGTGTGTGTTGTGTGGAGTGTTAGTGGAAAATCTGGCTACTTTATGGTAAGTTTGTTGAAGTTTGGAAAGGTATGTGGAGTGAATGGATGTGAGAGTAGGGGCTGCACAGAGAAGGGAGGGAAGGAGGAGAGACTGAGCTACAAAGTGTCTAGCTTCTGAGTTAAGAAATTTCTTATTTTGGTAAAGTAGGCCATGTTTTTGATATTTGTTTAATATCTTGCTGAATATGGAGATTGAATTTAAGTTCAGCATCAATAATTGTGCATAGGAGTTTAGTGTGGGGTTCGGCTAGGATAAGGGTCTTGTTAAGGGATGTAATGATAAAGGAGGATTTATGGTGAGAGAGGTCCAGGAAAGAATAGTAGGAGTTTCAATTTTTTTTTGGATTTAAGATGAGCTGATTTTTGGTGAGCCACATTTCAATGGACAGGAAGGATTTTTGGGTTTGTTTGTGGAGGTCAGATAAGTTGTTAGAGATAGAGATAAGTGTAGAATTGTCGGTAAATTGAATGAGGGAGGACTGTTTACAGGAAGTATGGAGGCCATTTATGAAGATATTGAACAAGAGGGGGCCTAGGATGGATCCTTGGGGGACACTAAATTTTATGGGTAGAAAGGAGGAGCAGGAAGTGAGCCATCTGACAGATTGTTGCCTGTTGGAAAGATAGCTGGTAAACCAGGAGAGAGAAGAAGTGGAGAGATTTAGATCTTTGAGTTTAGAGAAGAGTAAGAGGTGGGAAACTGTGTCAAAAGCTTTGGAGAGGTCGAGGAAAAGACAGGCTACAAGTTTGTTGTCGCTGGCTTCTGCTACTGTTTGGGTAAAAGCCAGCAGTGCAGTAGAAGTACTGTGGTTTGGTCTGAATCCATGCTGGGTGTGAGTCAGTAGGTTTTCTTGAAGGAGAAAATTAAGTAGTTGACTATGTTCACACTTTTCAAGTATTTTTGATAGAGAGGAAAGTATAGCTATGGGTCTGTAGTTTGATGGGTCGGTAGAATTTCCGCCTTTATGCAGTGGGATGGTATAAAAGGCTTTCCAGATGTCAGGTCGGTGGCTTCTTCAATGGATCTATTTATAAGTAGGGATAAGGGGTAAGCAATGGACACGTTTTCAAAGGTTTCAGCGAGAAGAAGGTGTTGTTTGTTGAAGTAGGGGAGGTTGGAGAAGGGTTAGAGTTGTGATTTGTGTGTGTTAGTTTCTGGATAGTATCAATGAAGTAATTGTTGAGCAGGGTAGCAGTTTCAAGAGGGGTATTATTAGGGCATGGGGAGAGATTATTGGTTGTACTAAATAAACTGGTTTTCTGATTACTACTGCTACATGGTGCTTGAACAAGAGGTAATTATCAACCCAGATAACATTTCCATGACTACATTATCATTTTAGAATGGGGTATTAGCTATACTGTACATTGAAAGATAGAGTTGCTTACCAGATATAACAATGCTACACTTTTTCTCATTTAATTTTAGCCCTTTTCTCATATACCACTTGTTTGCCAGAGTTTGTTCCTGCTGTAATGAATGAATATCAGTGGGTGATTTGAAAATAGCCAGTTTGCAGTCATAAAAATGTAACTAAGCAATGGTTTAGATTCTCTTTCCAAAGACTAGAGAATTAGATATCAAAAGGGAGGGGGTCTCAGTACTGAGCTTTGGGACACAGCACCAGTTACCTTCATGCTTTCTGTGGGAGCACCTGCCACCTTAATATGTGGGTTTTATTTTTGAACCAGATAGCTATGCACCTCACATGCACTTAACATGTTTAGAATGCCAGCATGGAGTATAGTGTCAAATGTTTTGGACATATCTAAGTAAGCTGTGTGAACAGAATGGCCACTGTAAACAGTTTGTGTGACATTATCAAATAAGTTAAACTGGGTAATCAGGAGCTCAATTTAACAAAGTCAAAGTGAAATGGTTTAGCATGATAAGGTTTCTGATATCATAATTTATAAGGTCGCATATCATGCATTCCATGGCTTTGCAAATCACACTATTCAGGCAAATTAGTTTATAGATTCCATGGACAGTGGTAGGTCCACCCTTGCATAGGGGCATCATCACAGCAGTTCACCATATTACTGAGACAAATTCTGTAGTTAAGCTCAGGTTAACTAGTTTAAGGAAGGGATCCACAAGGGCATGTTTGTCATTATTTATTAGGCATCCAGGTATACTATCAGGTCCTGTGGAAGAAGTATTTTTGGTATTGAGCGCTCCTTCAGCAAATGTTCCTTTGTGATGTTAGGAGGTAAAATGCATTCAGGAATTTGTGGAATTAGAAAACAGTCATCACAAATTTATTTGATAGTATATTTGTTATATGTAGTGGGTCTAAGTGGGTGGTGCCTTTCAGTGGTGTACCTAGCATATTTGACACCCGGAGCAGAGACTTTTTTTAACACCCCCCTGGTGATTTTTTTTTCTAACACTTCCTCCTCTATGACAATTATTTTTAGTAATAATCATGAAATGAAACAAAATGGCCAGTAAGGAGCAAGCTGGAGCAGTGATTAAATCCCTAAAATGCACAGCATCCTACAGGAAGGCTTATCTCAAACAAATAACTAGTACCAGAATCATGAACTAAAGCTAAATGTCAAAAATGTATTATCATATCCTTTGGAAATTTGAATATAAGACTGACAACACACTGCTAAGAGCTAACCCAGTAGTTCTGGAACTCATACCTCTCAACTGTACAGGTTATCACAGAATGTCCAGATTTTTGCCTCATTATTTTGGTCTGTTTCTCATAAAGTTGTGGTTTTCTGGCAAATCACTGACAAATCATTGAGGGTTGAAGTCAGAAAATAATGGCAGATAGTTGAGTTTCAGACTGCATACTCTTCAGAAAATACATGACAATGCAAAACCTGTTACTCTATCAACTTTCTAAGCTTGTAAGAGCAGTGTTTAAAAATTGTCCCTATTTTTGGGCCTTTGTCCTCCCATTATATATGGCTTTGTCCAGATTTCTTGCTCTAAGAAGTTGAGAGGTATGTTCGGGATTTGTTAATTTATGTGGACAGTTGACCCCAAACTCTATTAGGAACAGATCAAGATGAAGCAAACTTAAGGATATTCTGCAAAATCAGGAACAGCTTCAACTTGGTTTTATAAATTTTATAAAATGTTTATAAAAACATTTACAGACAGATCAGGGATGACCATAAGGTAAACCAAAAGGACCTAAATGACATCTTAAAACAATGCAATTGGAAACCTCTACTAACCCTAGGTCTGGACAAAGCAGTTGACTATTTCAATAACATAAAAAAGTAAATGGTCTAGGCACACTGAAGTCAGCTATTAGTCAGTTATTGGTGTTTCACAGTCTGTTTCAACTCTGTGCTCATATTTCAATAACATGTTCATCAATGTTCTCACTTCTATCACTCCTATTAGAAAAATAAAAGCCAAAGCAAATTACGCTCCATGGCTACATAGGGATACTAGAGCCCTACTTAAATCTAGAGATAAGGCCTGGAAGACATGGAAAAAATATAATTCTAACCAGGCCATGCAAAACTATAAACAAGTAAGAAATATAGCCAAAAAACAGACCAAACTAGATAAACAAAACTACTTTTTAAATCTCCAAAATAAACACTCAACCCCCCCCCCAAATTTGGCACTCTATCAACTCCCTCTTACTACCTGGTAAAACAACAATCCTGCCCCCACCTCGCCAAATAATGATAAGTATGACATCGCTTCCCAATTTAATCATCATTTTATAAACTCAATCCAGACTCTGTCCACCCAACTAAAAATAATTCCACTTCTACAACTAAAAATGTGAACTCTCCAAGTAACGGTACCACAACACCAAATAATATACCCTCCTTCACTCTCTCTCTCACCTGTTCCAACAACCAAAATTAAAAAACTCCTCCTAAACTTGAAACCTACCACCTTAGCTGCAGATGGTATACCTGCTACCTTTCTAAAAATGTCAGCTGACTCACTGGCTTATCCAGTCTCTATCCTCATTAACCGGTCCTTTCAGGAAACCTATGTCTCTCAAATGTGGAAAATATCCTACATCATACCCCTGCATAAAAGTGGCCACTTCTATGACTACTCAAACTACTGCCCAATAGCCATACTTCCTCTATTATCTAAGCTCCTCGAAAAATTTATTAATTTTCAAGTCATGCAATACCTGAACACATATAATCTTCTTTCCCCCACCCTACATGGCTCTCATCCACATCATAGTACAACTACTGCACTTCTCTCTTTCACAAATCAAATTAACCACGATAGGAACAATAACAATTTTGTATCTGCTACCTTCCTGGACCTTTCCAAGGCATTCGACATGGTGTCACATGCAAAGCTAATAGATGCCCTCACATCCTTATCCTTTCCTACCCCTACCATATCCTGGTTTAACAGCTATCTCTGTGATAGACAGCAGTCTGTACAATGGCAAGATGTTCTATCTCCTCTACTTCCCAATTCCACAGGCGTACCTCAAGGCTCAATACTGGGTCCACTTCTCTTCTCTTCTCCATCTTCACAAATAACCTGCACACTGCCAAACAACAAGCCACTCTTGTACAGCACGCTGATGACTCGACACTCATCTGCGCAGCCCCATCTCTCTCTACCCTACAGCAACTGGCCCAGGAATCCTTCTCTGCTGTTGAAAATTGGATCCCTGGTATCCAGCTCATCCTTAACCCCAACAAGACTAAATTACTTTTATTCACACCAAATAAATCCCAATCCACCCCCTTACCTTTTCTATCTCAACAAAAAATGGCACCCTAATCACTCCTTCAACCCACACCAAATTCCTCGGGGTAGAAACAGACAAAAATCTTTACTTCTATGTTCACATAGCCCAAACTATCCAAAAGGTTCACAAAAAAATGGGTACTCTCTATAGGCACAAAAACGTTCTCACTGATAAAGCAAGAATCACCTTAGCCCAAACTCAGCTTCTGTCTACACTTACATACGCAGCCCCAATATTAACCCACATTAGAAAAAATGATCTTGATAAAACTGAATCATGCTACAACAAAATTGCAAAACTTGCCAACAACCCTACATTTAAAATCCATCATTGCCAAGTACTGACACCTTAAATGTCTTGAATTACCTCAAATACTCACCCTCCAACAGCTAACTACTGCATTTAATATCCTCACCAACCCTGAGAAAACACCTGCCCTACAACAACTGCTCACCCACTACTCCACCACTCGCCCCCTCCGCTCCACCACTAAATTTCTTCTCTGTACCACAAGGGCTAACAACACTGCAGGTAAATCTCTTTACTCTCATGTCATAGCTAAGGCCTGGAACAACCCCCCCCATTACCTCTACCACAAATATTATTCAATTCAAGAAACTACTTAAATCACATCTCCTGGAAACTTGGATCTGCCCATGTATAGCTTAACTCACTTTCTCCTGTCACTGGACCTCTCTAAACACAGCTGAACCAACTCACAATATAGGCTTTGATTTATCTACTATTTTAGTCTCATAACCATTTTGTGCTAACTAGGATCTAGCCTATTATGTTAATTCTTGGAATTAGTCCTCTCAAAGCAAATTACTATTAATCATCTCAACTGTTGTATTTTACTTTGAAAATGTGACTGTTATTCATGTACTATCTGTAAATTGTTACTGTTCTTATATTTTTCGGAGCTTTTCTCCCTGGTCCTCCACTGAAAATGGACCAGTCCAGCTGGATTTTCCCAGTTAACAAATGTAAAATAAAATAAATAAAATGAATAAATACAGCATCCAGAGAAAGAGAGAGTAAAGGCTGCAGCATATTTCACTCAAATGCACACTAGTCATGCAAAGGCAGACTATAAGCTAAGCAAACAATATGAGAGTAACTTGCAGACCAAATGTATTGGGTAAATACAAGAAGAGTCTGTAAAATCGGGAACAGTTTAAAATGTGTTTCATACAATATGCAATTTTATTTCACACAAATGCACACTAGCCATTAATGCATGACTTTAAACTTAGCACCAGTTATTTAATTAATAACACAGCTAGCCACCCCATCCCAAGAAAAAAAAGCATAAATATTCCAATTTATTTCACACAAATTGTGCACTAGCCAGCCCTTAATACCAGATATAAGCTGAGCAAATGAAGACAATTAGTTTACATAGCATAACTAGCTACCCCCACCCATAAAATATCAATTTCACATAAATGCACACTAGCCAGCCTTTAAAATAATATGAAAAGGATCACCCCCCCCCTCCAAAAAAGCATGAATATTCAGATTTATTCACACAAATGCACTTTAAGGGCGATTTAAACCAACCAAGTGAAAAGGACAAGTTACATTCATCCACAACACAGTTGGCCAACTCTCCTTCCCCCCAAAAAAGATAAAAATATTCCAATTTATTAACACAAATATTCAATTGCCAGCCTTGATGGCAAATTTTAAGCTGAGCAAGTGAAAGGGCAAGTTACTTTAATCCTCAGCCCAACTAGCTTCCCCCCTACCCCACAAAACAAAAAGAAAGCAGAAGAGTAAAATAAAAAAGACATGAATATCCAGTTTCAAAATATTTAAACAAATACACATGCACACACTAGCCAAACTTTAAAATATTTAAACAAATGCACACACACACACGCGCGCGCGCGCGCACACACACACACACACACACACACACACACACACACACACACACACACACACACACACACACACACACACACACATTATAGCTTACCTGCCATCTTTCCTCCCCCTCTCTAAAAATATGAAAGAACATCTAGATGTATTTACATTAACAAAATGCTTAACTTCAGTCCAGCAGTCAACAATTCCCTGGTTGATTAACCTGCTGTGATTAATCCAGTTTTATGGGTTCAGTTAAACAACACCAAGAAAAAAAATGTTTCTACTGCAAAACTCTCTACAGCATTATACTACTGTACAATTACAAGGCTATTGTTAATTTTAAAAATAACCGTGGTTCTTTCTGGCCTTGTTTGTAGTTCCTTCTGAGCTTCCTACACTCCTGTGCCACTTTTCACAAATGGACATTTAAACAGACACAAGAGGAAAAAACAAAGTGTTTACTTCAGACCTGGATCATGGTCAAATAAGGTCCTAGGTAGAGTAAGGGACACACAGCACTCCCCCCCCTCCCCACAACCATTCCAGTGTTCCATTACTTGGCTATTTCTCCCCACTTACCAAGTAAACACTGTTCAAACCTCTCAGTGTACATACTATTTTTTTCTTTATTTGTACAATAATTACAGATATTTGGATTTAATTTTAAACTTTTATTTCAAGTTTTATAGCACAACCACTTATAGACATCTACTAAAAACAATTCAGTCTCACAATGAAAACAGACAGCATTAACAGTAAAGTTCTCTACCCTTGAAACTCACATTCATTGAAACTGCATTGAAACCCACAATCAAAGAAAATGCATCTGGCCAGTGGTGGATTAAGTTTACCTTTAGGTTGTTTTCAAACCATAGACCCCTTGCACACATTTTTTAGGACCATGCATACACATGCATGTGTTTTTGATTCACCTTCCTGACTGTATTAAATTATATTCCTTGTATAATACAGCACCATTGCAGTTTTTAATATTTTTCCATTAAGCAATGAAACAAAACATATGACCCAATAGTGACAAAACTTCCCATTTCAGAACATTTCAACTTAAAAGGCCACTGAAACTTCTGTCATTATAATCCACAGATATCAGTCAATATGCACAATCTATGCAGAAGTAAAACTTACCTGGATAATTCCACATTAAAGAGATATGTAACTAATGAAAAGGTTGCTGCTAGCAAACAACTTTATATTTCAGTGTTTCATCTACAAATTCAGTACAAAAATTGGTTAGCTGGTAATATTCCATTTTGGAACGGATAGCAAACTGACAACAGGTTCATAGTTACTAGGCATCTCATCCAAAGGAGAAAAAACTGAAGTCAGCAGCACTCCATTCCCCTTCCCATTCCTGTCTGCCAATGGATAGCAAAACAACAGCTTCATAGTTATTAGGCATCTCATCCAAAGGAGAAAAAACTCTGGCCTGCAGCACTGCCTCCCCCTCAAGAGTACAACACACTATCAGCGATCCATCTCTATGCAGTGGGACTAGAACCCACAGCCTTCTGCATCAAGAGCAAGTATACAACCTGTTCTGCTATGGCCATTTGCAAAGAAAAACAGTTGCACATTGAAACCAGACATAGCATGAGCAGCAGCAAATGTATCTTCCTTTGAAGCTCATGACTCTCTTGAAAATGCATTGAAGCTTAAAATTTTATGAAAATGCACAGATGCTCATAATTCTGTGAAAATGCACTGAAAACTAACAATTCCTTGAAAATGCACTGAAGCTCACCATTCCTAGAAAATGCATCAAGCTCATGTTGTTAGTTGGTACAAAGGATTCAAGCTCTTGCTTCCTGTAACCAAGGTACAGGGTTTGAGCCTGAAGAAATTAACTAACCTACCATCCTTAACTTGGGCATTTCACTCCTTCCCCCTTAGTAGCAGTAGATACTATCTTAATCCAGTTCTAGTCCATGTGTAGAATGTGGAAACACTTCTTGGCAGAGGTAGCAGCAGACACAATACCTAGTCCCTATGGAGTCGGAGGAGTAGTGGCGGGAAGTGATGTATTTAAATTCTGCACATGGAATAAGTAACAATAGAGTGCATGTGTGTGCAGGGGTGCATATATGCAGATGGCATTCTTAAAAAAGAATGCTCTTCCTTAAAGGATCCACATGCGAAGACCCCACCCACAGCAGACCACACCCTTTACCCCGCATTAGTATGCCTCTGGTGCAGTTTTGGATAAGTTCAGAAATCTGCTGGGTGTTATTTCTTAGTTTCCAAAATTAAAGAATAACTCACAATTATCCTTGGCTTTAGAGTTTAATTTAAGTTTATGATTCGCCTTACTATTAGTAGCTCTTAGTTCCTTACTGATATTCTTAATGAAGTCTTTGATATGAGGAAATATAGATTTGCTGAATGATTTGAGAAGCATTATTTCTTGATGTAGAAGATATTAGACCTCAAGGATAGCTCATTCTTAAACTTCCTATTTTATTTAGCACAAGTAGGTATGATCAGGAGTAGGCACCAAAGCTGTAACTAGGGTGGAGCAAAGGTAGCAGTTGCCCCTGAAGCTGTCAGGAGAGATGATCAGCAGGTACAGATGATGCAGGTGTGCAGTATTAACACTTTTTATAAAACCATAAGGAAATCATGGCTTCATAAATAAATGCCTGTACTGCATCTGTGGTCATAGGTGAAGTGTTGAAGCACTCAGTTAGGAGCAGACATTAGCAACTTTTTTGGTCTACACCTTGAAAAGACATTTTTTCCTTTTTCAACTTTGAGTTGGAGTTTGGGGCCACCAGTTTCACGTATTGCACAGGGCATCAGGTGTCCTAGCTATGGTTTTGCTAAGCACATACCTATGTGGGAACTGGAGCACTTTGTATAACTAGCAGCTGTATCAGTGTCATACTTAGTTATGATACAAAGTGAATTTAAATTGCTCATTATAGAGTTTGAGGAGGTTTGCCTGTTTGAAATCTTGGAGTTCAGAATTATTTACTATAGGGATTTTAGAGATTTTGATAAATGAGGTTCAAATCCAGACTTAACCAGAAATGTAGAAACTAAAGGGCTTGCACATGCACCAGATTTATTAGCTAAAACCAGTTCAAGAATGTTACATGTTGTCAAGTTGATTTTAACAATCTGTTCCAAAGAATTTTGAAAAATGCAAAATCAAAAGAGAAATAATTAATACTGCTTTTTTCCATAATATGAATTCCCTTATAAACTTTTCTGATTAAGGCACACCATTCATGTATGGAGTAATGTGTTAGCTTTCTCATATTTTAAAATGAAACAGCTAAAGGCATCTATCTGTATACCAAGGCATTTGTATACCACCCTCAGACTGATCAGCTAACAGAATGCTTTAATAAAACTTTAAAGTCTATATTACAAAAGACTAGAACTGGATGAGTGAAATTGGGATCAACACTTTCCATCTATGTAGTTTTTGCTCTAAAGGAAATATCTCAAGCCTCAATGGGATTCACACCATTTGAACTGCTACATAGCAGATATCCACAAAGACTGCTAGAAAAAAAAAGAAAGAAAGAAACATGGGAAGACAAAAGCACCCTGTTTAGAAGTGGAATATAGCATATAGATTGTTAAGTGCAATGTCCAGTGTAAAAGAAGATATGGAGACAAGATAGAAGATGCAACAAAGATCGTATACTAAAAATGCTCATCTTACAGAGAATTCAACCCAGGGTAAAAAGTACTTGTGTTAGTATGCACTGATGAAAAGAAGTTCCTTGCAAATTGGCAAGCCTTTTGCAATTTTAGAAAAGAAGCAAGTGAAGCAAATTATATGGTGAGACAACCAGGAAAAAGGAAGACAATTATGCCACATAAATGAAAACTATGAAACCTTGGAGAGAAACTGGAATTTCTATAGTAAGAATATTTGCAGAAGGAGTTAAACTTCCCATCCAGTATGTTTTGAAGTCAAACTGATAAGTCATTATCATAGGTTCATAGGTTCATAGGTAAGTACTAGGCTATCAGCCCAAAGGCCTAAGTAAACCTAGCTAACAAGGTTCCCTGGCGTACGCCACCCAAGAAAGTTAATTTCCTGTGGCCCTGTCGAGCAGAGCCACAAAAGTGATCCCCGGGGTGTATTTCCTATTTCCCATCCACTCATCAAGATTTTTCTTGAAGAGTGCCATTGAGGAATTTTGCTTGACATAGATGGGTAGCCTGTTCCAGAGTATAGGAAGTCTCTGGGACAGGAATCTATCCCTCCAGCATGTCCTGTTTATTGTGGTGACAAGGTTTAGGTCCCTAGACCATGTAGCTCAGAGGAAATGGGATTTGTTTAGGTGTAGCATGTCCAACAGCTCTGGGTTTAACATAGCTTTATATGTCAGGCAGAGATCTCTGCGGAGTAGGCGATATGCTACAGAGTAAAGTTGGAGTTTTTTGAGATGTTCAGTGTAGGGCATCTGTTTGAGGCCAGTAATCCTCTTTGTGAAGTACTTCTTTGGCCTTTCCAGCTGCTGCAGATATCTTGTGAGGTGCATTCCAAAAAGGGTGTTATACTCCATAATGGGTCTAATGAGTGCTGAGTAGAGGGGAACAATGACCTCTTTTTTCCTGGATGAGAACACTTTTGTGATGAGGTTTGCCACATAGAAGGATTTCCTGACTACTGTGGCGATGTGATTATCAAAGGAGAGACTACTGTCCACCTGGATCCCAAGGTCTCTTATCACACATTCAGCGTTAAGTAGACTGCCGTTTATGTGGTATTTTATGGGTACAGAGTTTTTACCAAAGGGGATGACAGTGCACTTTTTGGCACTGAGCTTGAGGCCATGCCTTTGACACCAGGCATCTGTCTCAGTGAGGCCCTTCTGTAGGATGTTCACATCATTTGGGGACTCAAGTGTGGCTCCTAGTTTGCAGTCATCTGTGAACTTTGTTAGCCAGAGGCCTTCTGTGTTAGCCTGTACTTCAGAGAAGTAGATAACAAACAGGAGAGGTCCTAGGACTGAACCCTGTGGTACCCCACTTGTCACTGGTTTGAAGTCAGATTTGGAGTCTGCAACTTTTACAATGTGGGTTCTGTCAGAGAACCAGTTGGCAACCCATCTTGTGATGTAGGGATTTATATCTAGTTTAGTGAGTTTAGCTATAATTCCAGAATGGAGGATGGAGTCAAAAGCCTTGGCGAGGTCAAGATAGGCTGTGTGAACCACATTACCCTCGTCTATGGCTTTGGTGATTGCCTCAAAGAAGTCGATCAGGTTCAGAAGGCATGATCTGCCTTTCACAAACACAATCTGGGTGGGGTCCAGAGTTTGGAGGTTACCAATGTCTTTGTTTATGAGATCCATGATGATACGTTCCATGGCTTTGCAAACCAGGCTCGTCAGGCTAATAGGGTGATAGTTCCCAGGATTAGTGGTGCCTCCCATTGTGCTGGGATAACTGTTGCTGTGCACCATTCAGTGAGACTATGATTCAATATAGTGCTTAGGTGGGGAGCCAGTTCATTCTGAAGTTCGTGTAAAACACAGCCTGGGATGTTGTCCGGTCCCATGGATGCTGTGTTTTTGGTTTTAGAGAGTGCAGCTTTTACCTGCATAGATGTGATTACAGGGACTCTGCATTCTTCCTGTATAGATATGGGCCCTTTAGGGGTGAGGGGGGGGTAAAGTTAGCACTGAACCTATCTGCCAGGATGTTGGCAATATCAGTTGGTTCTGTAATTTTTATGCCGTTGTGCTGTAAATCAGAGCAGATCTGGGTGTTGCCATTGAGATTCTTGACATAGCTATAGAATGCTTTGTGGTTGTCCTTAGAATCAGTGGTGATTTTGTTTTCATAGCTAGCTTTGGAGGATCTTATAAGGGATCTCAGCTTCTTACTGAGGCTGACCACTCATGGGATTTTGCTCTCTTTTGCAACAGTTTCTTCCTTCTGTTGTAGAGTTTGTTTATGGCAGGGGCCCACCAGATTGGCTTCCTTTTTTTGGAGGATAGCATCTTGGTTCTGTTTGGGATAGCACAATCCATGCACTTGTGTAAGTGCTTATAGGGTGCATTTTGCAGGATTCAGCAGTCATAACTGCATTGTCCATCTGCATGGGTGTCATGAAGTTCGCCACTTCTGTCTTAAGAAGCATGAAGTTGGCTTTGGAGAAATTTTTTACCCTGGTTTCCTTAATGGTGGGTAGGGGCGGGATGTGGATATCTAGGGTGATTAGCTTATGGTCAGATCGGACCAATGAGGAGTTGATTTCAGGCGTGGAACACTCATGTTGGTAATGACTAGGTCTAGGATATTATTGCCCCTGGTGGGGGTGTGGATAAGTTGATCCTGGGCATTAGAATTTATGAATTCCAGAAAGTGTTGAGTGAAGGAGTTTGTACATGAGTAGTTTTCTCAGTTAATGGTGGGGTAGTTGAAATCACCCATTATTAGGGTGTTTGGTTGAACCCTAATATTTTCCAGTATATCAAGAAAAGAGGAGTGGGAATCCCGGGGCATGGTGGGGGATCTGTAGCAAGCTACAATTTGGATTGCAGTTTTGCCCAGAGTTAGTTACACTTGGATAACCTCAGATGCATTATCCTGCACAACTAGCCTGGAGGTGTGGATATCCTTAATGAATATGGACATACCTCTGCCTTTGGTGCTCTGGTCCAGACTAGATGGCTGAAAAGTGTGGTATGAGTTATAGCCTGGTAATGCAGGGGTGCACTCTAGAGTCTTGAACCAGGTCTCAGTCACTGCACAGATATTGATGTTCTCCATTTTAAGGAGTGTCTCGAATGAGTGCATTTTGAGATTTAGACTTCTAGCATTGAGTAGCATTACCTTTAATTTTTGCTTGCCTGTTCCTGTTACGGTGGTGAATTTGTCATTTGAACCTTGCCTAAAAAAGGCACTATAGGGGCGGCAAGAGCCTTAGCCAGTATCCAGAATCCCAGGGGTGACAGGTGCAGACCATCTCTGGCAAAGCATCATGGTCTGTTGACCATGTCGTCCCAGGCAGACAGATACTCGATCCCTTTAAAATGACAACAGAAGCTTAGCCAATTGTTGAAGTCAATCATTTTGTCCTTGTACTGTGGTATCATTCTGGGCGATGGCAGGATGCTACTCAGGGCTAGGGTCATACCTGCTTGGGCTACAAGATCGGAGAGCTCTTCCATGTCTCTTTTCATGTAGTCCAGGGAGGTACATCTCAGGTCGTTCACACCAACATGGACAATGATAGCCATATTTGTACTTGTTTTGGAGTGACCTGAGTGCGTGTGTTATGTGGTGGATCCTGGCACCTGACAGGCAGCTGACAGTAACCTTCTCCTTGTTTAGCCTGCTGAGTAGGACATCAGTGTGCCTGACTATAGAGTCACCTATGACTAGTGTGTCAGGTATGTTGGTTTACCTTACAAGCCAACTTGAACAAACAAATTGAAACAGAAAATCCAACCACGGAAGCTGATGTTGGTTTACCTTATGGGCTGTGGTTTATTGGCACACTGAGTCTGTGGGCTATGTGTCATTTGGGTTGTGTTTAGGGGGTGGAGGTTGCTTGCATTTCTGCTTTGGAGGTCTCTGTTGCTTGAGCAGATTATTATTGAGAGCCACTGCAAATGTTTTTGTGTTTCTATGTGTGGATTTTGGTGGTGTAGGTTTAGTGGGACTATGTGATGAGTGTGGTGTGGTGCAAGTGTTTACATTCTCCTCTTGATTGTCAAGTTCAGTCTTGGTTGGAGAGAGCTTTACCTCCAGTTTGGCTAGATAAGTGCATCTCTCACAGGTTGTGGTATTGGGTGGTAGGAGGAGAGGGTTGTATGTGTACATGAGGCAATTGCTACATTGCCTCAAGATGCCCAGATTAATCAGATAGACAGGAGAGAACACTGGAAGCTGACCCTTGGACATGCCTGAATAAAAAACTACTTCTAGACACGTGAGGAAAGTGAGTATAAGAGCTGTTTTCTCCAAGCAAGTGAGGAAAGTAAGTACAAAAACTGTTTTCCTCTAGGTAAAGAGGAAGGTTGAGTGCTGTAGTGATTTGTAGCTTATTTAGTGCTAACAACAAGTTCTGAACAAGTGCTGAGCATGAATAAGCAAATTCAAGTGCTAAAACTAAGAATATGTACCTGGATCTTGTGGTAGATAGGCTACCTAGTGCTCAACACTCCCATTGATAAGCAAGAATGCTTCCTTCCAACACAGAAAGGCTTGGAGGGGCTCAGAAGCTTACAAACAGTCCTGGATACAGCAAATCTGTATCTGGACTAGACTAGTTACTGGAAAGGTGGGAAACAAGCACAAATGCAGGCTTTTAAACCAGAAAGTTGAAAGAGATGGATAAACTGACCAAATGGCCAATAAACTACAATTTCTGGCCGAGAAACCACTCTTGTGGTAGATAGGCTACCTAGTGCTTACCACTCTCACTGATAGGCTTGGGGGCTTAAAAGCTTACAAGCAGTCCTGGATACAGCAAATCTGTATCTGGACTAGACTAGTTACAGGAAAGGTGAGAAATGAGTGCAAATGTGGGCTTTTAAACCAGAAGGTTGAAAGAGATGGAAAAACTGCCCAAACAGCCAATAAACTACAATTTCTGGGCCAGAAACCACTCTTGTGGTAGATAGGCTACCTAATGCTTACCACTCCCACTGATAAGCTAGAAGGCTTCCCTCCAACACAGAAAGGCTTGGGGGGCTCAGAAGCTTACAAACAGTCCTGGATACAGCAAATCTGTATCTGGACTAGACTTGTTACAGGAAAGGTGGGAAACAAGCACAAACACAGGCTTTTAAACCAGAAAGTTGAAAGAGATGGAAAAACTGCCCAAACAGCCAATAAACTACAATTTCTGGGCCAGAAACCACTGTTGTGGTAGATAGGCTACCTAGTGCTTACCACTCCCACTGATAAGCTAGAAGGCTTCCCTCCAACACAGAAAGGCTTTGGGCGCTCAGAAGCTTACAAACAGTCCTGGTTACGGCAAATCTGTATCTGGACTAAACTAGTTACAGGAAAGGCAGGAAACAAGCTTAGAAATTATTATTTTTTTTTTTTTCAGAAAGTGGAAGGGGAGATAGGAGAAACAGAAGATAATTCAGAATTAAGGACCTAAGTGACTTGCCCTTCACAAATATTCTCTCTGTATTAGGTAGAATGAATTAGTGACACTAGACTGGAATACAGCTGGGATAGAGCTGAACAGATGGGATAGGTAGGGGGTGTGAATTCAAAATATGATCTCACTGTACTGGGTTGAGTGAGCAAATGAGATAGACCCAGGAGGAGTGTTCAAACACACATTTATTTATTTTTATTTATTTATTTTACATTTGTTGACTGGGAGAGTCCAACTGGATTACAAGTCCATTTTCAGTGGAGGCCCAGGGTGAAAAGCTCCAAGAGAACAATTTGTTACAAAACATAGTTTTAAGGACAGACTTTTGACAGAGTTTCCATAGAAGAGATTTTGACATACATATTAACTAACAGATAGGATACATTCGTTCTCTACAATATAATATTACATTTTAGAAGATATTCCTAAGTTTAGGATTCCTGTGATAGATTTACTATCAGAGTAAAAGCAGAAAGATGTAGAATAAGGCTCTGAGAGAGCTGATGATGCTCGCTATAGTTGAGAAGGATAACACATTGATTTACTATATGTCTTCGCCTGGCTTTAGCTGAGAAGGATAACAACTTGATTTACAATATGTCTTCTCCTGATTTGAGTTGCTTATGGAAAGTACAACATTGTTGGGGTAGTTTTCCCTAACTCCTGGAGAGATGGGATGAGCAGTAGATTAACAGTCCTAAGTGGGTACAGTACTATGATTGGTTGGCTTAGCAGAGTTACCTAAGTTAGGTGAAGTGTTCTAATGAGACAATAGCCAGGGGGATACAGGAGCACAGTCGATTATTCAAAAAGTGAGTTTTAACAAGTTTCTTGAACTGTGATGGAGATTTGTTGTCAGTTATGTGGGCAGGAAGGGAATTCCAGGTTTTTGCTATACAGTGGCTGTAGACAGACTTACCAGCTTCATTGTTATATTTGGTTACTTTGAGGAGGTTTTGTGTGCTAGACATCAAGGGCCTGGCAGTTGTATAGGGTTGCAAAATATTTTGTAGGGCTGGGTTGTTATCAGAGTTATATATTATTTTGTGGGCTAGTGATAGTTGATTGAGTTGAAGTAGTAGTGGTAGTTCTAGCCAATTGAGTTTTTTTAGGCATTCACAGTGATGTGTTCTGATTGGAGAGGTTGTAGCAAATTTGGCTATCTTATTATAACAACTATCAAGTTTGTTTAGGTCGGATTTGCGGAGATTTGTAAGCACAGGGGAGGCATAAAGTAGGGTGGATAATAGGTGTGTCCTCACTATTGAAGTTGTGGAGTGGTCAGTGAGGAATTTTTTATTGCAATACAGTAGGCCAGGTTTTTTATGTACTTTTTATGGTTATAGAAATATGTAGGTCAAATCTAAGGTGATTACCTATTTCAACCTCTAAGAGTTTAGTATGATTTGTGGGGTTGATTGTGGTCTTGTTAAAGGAGGAGATGAAGAAATAATCAGTGGGAGGTGTGGCTCTGTGGGAGCTAAAGAGTACTAGCTTTGTTTTACTTGGGTTCAGAATGAGCCTTTGGTTTGTAATCCAAGTTTCTGCTAGGGAAAAGCATTCTTTTGTTAGGGAGTGAAGGATGTCAATTGATTTGGCTGCTCATATTATGGTGGTATCATCTGCATTTTGCACTATTTAAGAATACTGTTTGGGAGCTGATTGGTGAAGAGGGTAAAAAGAAGTGGCCCTAGGATGGAGCCTTGGGGTACTCCTAAAGAGACTGGTAGGGGGGGTAGAGTTGGTTTTGCCACATAGCTTGTTTCCTTCCCTCAAGGTAGTTTTTGAACCAGCAGATGGCAGGGATGGTAAGGTTTAGAGTTGCTAGTGAAAGAAGGAGTTTATTGTGGTTAACCATATCGAATGCTTTGGACAAGTCAAGGAAGGTGGCAGATACAAAAGTCCATTGTTTCTGTGAGTATTGACAATGTTGGTGAATTCTGTTAGTGCGGTGGTGGTGCTATGGAAGGGACTAAAGCCATGTTGTTGTGTTGCTATTAGATTATTTTCTAGGAGATATTTCATTAGTTGCTTGTGTATTACCCTCTCTAAAATTTTAGATAAAGGGGGTAGTATGGTTATAGGGCGGTAGTTATTGAGTTCCAGGGAGGTTCCCCTTTATGTAGAGGGATGATATGTGACATTTTCCATAGCTTGGGTACTATACACTCTGAGATGGATCTGTTAATTAGGATGGAGACAGGATATGATATGGCTTCTGCAGCCAGGTGGAGGTATTCAGCGGGTAATTTATATGCAGCAAGAGACATTGGTTTGAGCTTGTGGAGTAGTTTTTCAATGGATTTGGTTGGTTCTGGGTGGAAGCTGAACTTGAGGCAATTGTTAGTTGGGGTGTATTTTCAGGGGTGGGGATGTTGCCATAGGGTTGGTTGTTTGCAAGGGTCTGGATAGATTCTGTAAATAATAGCGTGAATGAAATGTTATCTGATTCGAATACATATCAGTCTCTGACTGGGTATGACTTAGACAGAATAATTAAAAATGTTCATAGTCAGTTACATGACATGTTAATGTGCAATATATGTGATGTTAAGTTATATAATTGTTTCTCTGTTGACAAACCACTAGTTCCTACCTTCAGAGGTCTACCTAAGATCCATAAAACTTTAGTTAATCCCCAGTTTAGACCCATTGTATCTAGTCAAGGTTGGATGACGGAGTCAGTGTCCATATATGTACAGAAGTTATTAAAAACTATAGTAGAATCAACTGCGTCGATTATTAGAGATACGCAGCAATTTTTAGAAATTTTAGCCTGCTATAACGACTCTGAACTGAGTAAATCCATTGATTATATGGTTACTTTGGATGTTACCTCATTATTTACAAGTATTCCCAATGACGTAGGGGTAGAGTATTTAAGATTATTTTTGATACAAAAGGGGATGAGTAGAGAACAGATAGCTAGATGTGCAATGTTGATGGATTTGATTTTATCCAACAATGTGTTTAGTTATGATGAAAAGTATTACTTACAAGTCACAGGGGTAGCTATGGGGACTCCATGCACCAATTTGTATGCAAACTTAGTTTTGGCATATTGGGAGACCACCTACGTACTTGAACATTTACACTTCTCTGAGCATATAATATTTTATAAACGCTTTGTGGATGATATTTTTCTTTTATGGAAAGGACCCCTAGATATACTTCAGGAATTTATACAGTATATTAATGGGACTACATCATTCCTACGCTTCACTGAAAAATATTCAACTCATGAAACTGAATTCTTATATGTATGGATTGAGAAAGGTAATGGTGGAATAACAACAGAAGTATACAGGAAACCATGCAGGAGAAATGCTCTCCTACATAGGAATAGCATGCACCCCCCCACACATACACAAGAATATAGTTAAAAGTCAGGTTTTGAGAACATCACGGCTAACTAGTGAAGACTGAACTTTTGAAACAGCTCAAGATGTAGTTAAGAAGGAATTAATTAATAGGGGATACCATAGTAAGGATTTATTACCAATAAATGAATCAGTAAGAGCAACCACTGGGAAACCATATATCAGCAAAGATAGAATAGATATATATGTAAACAGAACATCAAATTGTAAAACTAGAGTAGTGGTCCCATATACTAATAATAACAAAAACGTAACAGATATTATCAAGAAACATTGGAATGTGTTATGCTTAGATGAGAAGATCAAGGAAATAGTTGGAGAAGTACCCCAGATGAGCTACAAAAATACCAAATCCTTAAAAAGACTCTTATGTTATGAAGGTAGGAAAAGTGATAATATACATTCCATGAGAAAAGGCACACTAGCATGTCGTACTTGTAATCAATGTACTTATATGTTGAATGATAACAGTTTTATACACCCTGATACAGGGAACACATATAAGTTTCATCATTATACGGTTTGTAAGTCAAGAAATCTAGTGTACTTAGCTATGTGTCAGAAATGTAAGTGTTTTTATGTAGGGAAAACAAATAGGACCCTCAGAGAGAAGGTCAGAGAACATATATATATGCCATCAATAGGGAAGATGACACAAACGCATTAGCTAAACATGTATTAAGTAATGACAATACACATACTTTAAAGTTTCTTGCACTGCAACTGATATATCCTACTATCAGGTTAGGTGATGTTAGGAATTTTACAGAGAAACAAGAAGGAAAATGGATAATTAATCTGCAAGCTGATAAGGGACACGGACTGTTGAGAAGGTTTCTTTGAAACCTTTCCTAAAGGACCGCCCCTTGAAACAGTAGTTTTAGTTTTATAATTATTCTTTTTTCAAATTATTCCCCTTTTTAAATATGGATCTTTTATCCAAGAACTTTTTATATGAGATTTTTATACATTCCTTATATATATATATATATATATATATATATATATATATATATATATATATGTTATTGTGTCTTTTCGGCTTTTCCCAGTTAGGGGTCGCCACAGCGGAACTCCGGTCTGCTAATGAATGGTAGTTGATTTTTATGTGCCGAGTTACCAGCCCTGACGCACAAACTTACACTAAGGTACACCCATTCACACATGCCTCCACGCAGAAGACGATCTAGCTGAGAATCGAACTGGACAGCGTCTTACTGTGAGGTGACAATGCTACCACAGCACCACACACACACACACACACACACACACACACACACACACACACACACACACACACACACACACATATATATATATATATATATATATATTTTTTTTTTTTATCATAAATACATATATAAGCATGTGATTGCACACATGTACAATGTATTTTTTGTATGTCTAAATGCTAATATATATAATTCATGTTTTTTTTACATCTTGATAGTTTGGAATCTGAGGCTAAAATGAAATATTTCTTTAAATCTGCAACATGCTTTTTATTGGCTGTTTCAAATAGACTAAGGGTATTAAATGAATTTTTGAATGTAGAATGTAAAGTCTGATGAAGCGTTAGTAATAACGTGTAAGCACTTACTTTGGATGCGATTTTGGATGTTACTACAATAAAAGCTTTTTATCCAGTCGGCTTCGATTGTCGCGTTGTACCACCACTCTATTTTTTGGATCTGTAAAGTATTTATTAAACTGAGTGGGGATGTCTTCTTAGTTGTTATCTATTTTTGGGGTTTGGGTAATTGTTTTACCTGGTTGTAGAATAGAGTTAATTGCTGCCCAAAAGTTTTGTGGGTTGTTCCTGTGCTTATCCTGTAACTTTTGGTAGTAAGATGTTTTGTCTGTTTTGGTGAGTTTTTTGGCTTTGTTACATAGTTCAACATATGTTTGTTTGTTCAATTGGGATTTACTGTTGAGGTAGTTGGCCCAGGCCTTGTTTCTTTTATTGAGGAGGATTTTATGTCTGGGGTTAACCAGGGGGCATATTTAGTTTTAATCCTTGTTGTTCTGGAGGGGGCGTGATGGCTAAGGGTGTTTAAGAAGGTAGCATTGAAATATAGTACAGCTTCATCAAGAGGTAGTTTTTTAGAGGGGTCCAATTGCACATTTTTAGGTTGTTTATAAAGCTGGAGTGGTTAAAGTGTTTTTTGTTTCTAATTAGGTGCATAGATATTTGGGTCAGTTGTGGTGATTTTGATCTGAGTAAGAATGTGGCTTGGTGGTCACTCAGGGTGTCTGGTAGACACCCTGCTAGGGATATCAGTGATGGGTGGTATACGAGTATCCAATCTAGAGTGGATTGGTGTTTGATTCTCTTGTCTGTTCTTGTGGGGGAAGTGATGAGTTGGGTTAGGCCATGTAGGTTAATATGGGAGAGTGGGTTATGACTGGAACAGTTTTGCCAGTCAATATTAAGGTCTCCTAATACTATGCTTTCCTGGGAGAGGGAGTTAGATATCCATTCTAGGAGTTTTTCTGTAATGGGGATATTGTTGCCTGGAGGAATGTAGCATCCTATGATGTTGATGTGTTTACTATCATTAAATTTTAGTTTTGTTAGACTGAGTTCAACGTTATCACGGTCTGGGGTTGTTATGTCTACTTTCTCAAGGATGAGGTGAGATTTATACACTATAGCAACACCCCCCTTTTTTACCTATTCTATCACTACAAATTATATTGTAACCTGGTGGAGTGATTTCATTGTTGTGGTTGCCTGGTTTAAGTCAAGGCTCTGTTAGTATGACTATCTCAGGTTGATAAAAGGAGAGTAGTGCATGAAGGTCGTGGACTTTGTTTAGTATACTTCTGACATTTAAATTTAAAATGAAGAGTGTAGATTTGTCTCGGTGGAGTAGGGTATCATTCAGGTTGAGGGTTGGTGCTCCTAGATTTTGTGGACCTGGATTTGGGTGCATATCACTGCAGCTAATGAGTTGGGTTCCGAGGTAAAAATAGAGTTTGAGTAGTTTGTTTAGGGTCTTAAAGTTCTTTATAGTTGTTTGGGACTGGTAGTGTGATGGCTGTAATCTGTGTGCATAGTGGTGAATAAAGAAGGTTTGGTGGTAATATGGGACTAGTTGAGTAAAAGGGTGTGTTGTAATAATGTTAGTGGAAGTAGTTTTCCTTGGTATATGGATAAAATTAAGTTGTTTTTGGTGGTTGGTGATAGAAGTTAGCAGTGGGAGGGTGGATACACCTAGGAACAATAGTAAGAGGTGCATGTATGTGGGTTTGGGTAGTTTGGGCATGGTTTGGTAGGGTTTGGTCATGAGAGAGAGATCTGCTTGGGATGGGGTGGGTGTGGTGGATGATGAGAGGTGTTGTTTACAGGAAGGGTGGGCAATTCCAAAGCCACCAAGATTAATACCAGAACAAGAACAGGGAGGGCAGGCAGGAAAATAACTGCAGAGACAGAGAGACCACAGTATTCTATGAAACAGTTAAATAGAAAAATAAATAACTACAGAGAGACACAGAACAATGAAACAATTAAATACACAGAAAAATAAAATAAAATGCAGTACAAGATTTAACACTGCAGGTTTGTGCTTAACTCAGCTAGTAATGCAGTTGATTGTAGGTATGCAGCAGAAGCCAAACAACTCGGCTATTGAGCAGTAAGAAATTTAAAGATATGTGACTAAGACTTATAAATACACAGAAACCCTCTAGGCTAAGAGTTTAACACTGAATGTCAATGAAGTGAAACACAATAGCCCCCACTAACTGCAGAGACAGAGAGAGACCACAGTATTCTATGAAACAATTAAATAGAAAAACAAATAACTACAGAGAGGCACAGATCAATGAAATAAATACACAGAAAAATAAAATAAAATGCAGTGAAATCTTTAACACTGCAAGTTTGTACTTAACTCAGCTAGTAATGCAGTTGATTGCAGGTATGTAGTAGAAGCCATACAACTCAGAGATATTGAGCAGTAATAAATTCAAAGATATGTGACTAAGACTTATAAATACAGAGAAACCCTCTAGGCTAAGAGTTTAACACTGAATATCAATGAAGTGAAACACAATAACCCCCACTAACTGCAGAAACAGAGATAGACCACATTATTCTATAAAACAATTAAATAGAAAATTAAATAACTACAGAGAGACACAGACCAATAAAACAATTAAATACACAGAAAAATAAAATAAAATGCAGTACAATCTTTAACACTGCAAGTTTGTACTTAACTCAGCTAGTAATGCAGTTGATTGTAGGTATGTAGCAGAAGCCAAATGACTCAGATATTGAGCAGTAATGCATTCAAAGATATGTGACTAAGATTTATAAATACAGAGAAACCCTATAGGCTAAGAGTTTAACACTGAATATCAATGAAGGGGGTGGGAGGTTCAATCTCTCAGAAACAAGAAGTAAAAGAATTTGTACTCAAGAATAAAGGCACATTTTTACAGCTATGTAGTAGAACCAGTTCAATATAGCATAACCTAGAAATTATGCCTAGTAAGAAAGTAAATCTGAACCTATACAAAATATAAGAAAGCCAATGTTGGTCTGTCAGTCAGTCAGTTAAATTGTTCAAATTTAGAATAATAGAATAATCCTAAAGTGAGTTAAATAGCCTCACTCTATTTGTCCACCAACCTGAGTGTAAAAAGTTTTGCAATGACTTCTGAAAATTAAATAGCATATCTAAATTTGATTTATATCTCATGCTTCAAGTGGACAAATAAATTAAAAAACTGGACAAAACTTTGATTCTATCCACTTTAGACCTAAATAAAGGTTACTGGCAAATTCGACTAGCCCCAAAAACTAAAGAAAAGTGACATTTACATTTTCCACACCAGTTGAACTTTTCCTCCCTTAGAAAGTCCTACTTTTTGGTTTCCACAAGGCATATATAACATTTATGATGCTGATGAACAAATCCTTAGACCACAAACAAGATACAGAACAGCATATTTGATGGATGCAGTAGTATTTTCTGAAGACTGGGAAAACCATCTCTCAAAAGTTCAAACCATTTTAGATTTGATAACCCAGCTGGTTTGACTGAAAACTCAGCTTAGTTCATGTTGGAACTGGCAGGAGTCCATTATTTTGGCTATGTAATAGGCTAAGGCCAAGAAAATTGAATTAGTACAAAATTGGTCCATACCAACCAGTAAAAAGAGGTTATGACTGTTTTAGGTTTAGCTAGCTATTGTTGTAAATTCATTCCTAATTTTACTACAATTGCTGCTTCCTTTTAACCTGAGAATCAAAGTCAAAGTGCTTTTGGACTGTAAAATAGTGACTCCTTTATAGGTTGAATTTAGAAATTTTGCCCAAGCTTTGTGGACAGACAATTGTATCATTTCTAACTCCTTGGTCTTATTTAATGCTCCAGTTCCAGATTCCATTCCTAGGGTGCAGGTGCCTCTCCAGTGATCTATTTTAGCTATAGCAAGAAAAATAGAAAAATAGTCACAAAGAATTGGAAATGTAAAACTACTCTTTCTTTTACTGAATTCATTAATTTAGCAAAAAATGTCTACAAAAAATAATTGTCAACTGCCAAAATGAGAACTTCAAATATTACTCGCAAGTTTAGATTTTGGTCAAAATTAAGTGATTTACTTGATAAATTTTAATGATTTAGTTTTCTATGTTTGATTTTGTTGTGGATGTCTGTAAAGAGTTATATTTTTGTTCTATTTATCTTTAAATAATTTTGTACAATCTTTGTTTTAAAATTAATAAAAAGTTGTTTTAAAAAAAGTCAAAAGTGCTTGAGGTGGTATGGTCCCAGAAAGAATCCTGGAGACACTGTCAAATACTTAAAAAATCAACATGAAGTTTAATAAACTTAAAACTAATAAAAATTAAGCACAATTAAAAAGACGTTCACTGCTTTCTAAATGTACTTCTGTCCTAGAAAAATTCCACAAAAGGACTTCATCAGACCCAATCAATCAGAAAAATGCACCTTACTTAAATATTATTTTTCAGTCATGTTAATACATCATATTAATATGTCACAAATTGATAATCATTAATTATAAAATAATAAACATTAAACATATATAAAACACCTTTACATAAATAACACGCTTACTAGATAGTAAATTATTATCGTAAAATATTATAAAGTGCTATAAAATATTTTTATATAGGTTGTTCAATCGTGTATGTCCAAAACACACATCAAGTTGTGGTGTTCATAAAAGTTATTTCATTTGAAACCCATCAATTATATTGTATTGTTATAACATTGATTTAAAATTAAAATGACTTAAAATACAAAGATACAATAGAATTTACCTATTTATTGTGATTATTGTTATGGTTGTAGTTTAGCTGCCTTTAACTTTACTAGGGAAATACAATCACTGTTGTTTAGACAAGGTAGGGTAATCGCATTGTTTCATTTGCCAAATTAACTCTTTATATTCCATCCTAGTTTCCCATGCTCCTCCCATTGGATCTCTAGCTACTTTTTCTAAGATGCCAAAATTAAAAACGGTTAAACCTTTCACAAATTACAGAGTGCCTGTATAATACATTATTATGGTTATTGTTATAAATATCATAACAATGTTCATAAAATCTTTTCTTCAATCATCATTCAGTTTTCCCAACACAGAAGCAGGAATATGAAGTACATTTGGCAATATAAACTACCCCTGTAGTGTTACTGTTACCATCCTGTAAACCTACATAGGTATTGGGGTAATGGTCTAGTACCAAATGAACACTTACTAAAATATGGGTGCATTGTTTACATCCACTGCATTTCCTAGTTCCTTTCAATGGCACTATTTTATTATTATGTTTGTTACCCATTTGGTTCTTACTGGTCCTTTCAAAAACATTCTTAAGATTATTTACCATTTTATAAACATTTTTTTTTATTTTAACATTTGTTTACTGGGAAAGTCTGACTGGAACAGAGCCCATTTTCAGTGGAGTCCTGGGAGAAATGCTCCAGATGCATGTTGTTGGAATATGGGAGGAAACCAGAACACCCAAAGTAAAGCCATGCGAATGCAGGGAGGACATGCAGACTCCACATGGAAGGCACACCAGGTGAGAATTAAACCAGAGAACCTCTTGCTATGAGGTGACAACACTAACCACTGCACCACTGCGCTGCCCTTACTGCTGCATCACTGCATCACCCTCATTCAGTCCCTATTCTATTAATTATATAATCATTCCCTTTTAAAATAGCCTGGTTCTTCCTGATAATTCTTTTTATTTGTTCAGAGCCCAAAGTGTATTGTAAAACTATCGCTCTATAAAGGTTTTCATCTTCTCCACTCTGACTTGTATCATCTGTATGATATATAGTGTTATTAGTGGCACAAAAAATGTTCATTAAAAGTGGTTTGCATTTAAAATCCCATTCCTTACTAACTTCTTCTTTCACATTGTCTATATGGTCTTTGGGGTAAGTTCTTTCTAAAATCATGATGACATTGTTCAATCAATGTATCTTGATGTAGCCAAGGCTTTTGACACCATGCTCCATGCAAGTATGTTATGTAATCAAAATGCTTTAAATATAGATCTCTTTGCAGTTAGATGGGTAACAAACTGGCTAAAAGATAGAACCTGTATGATTCTTGCAACATGTGACTCATCTAGAAGTACAGAGGTAACCAACAGTGTCCCCTAGAGCTCTGCACAGGGACACTCTTTTATAGCATTTATTCTCTGATCTCCATACTAAGAACCAGGGCCTCTGTTTAACCTAGTTTGCAGATGACTACAAACTGGATATTATTGTCAAGACAGCCTCTGATACCTATAACCTTCACTAAGAACTTACCCTTGTTAATACTTGGTATACTGAAATGGGCATAAACACAAGACAGTGTAGTATCATTTTAGTTTTCAAACAGCCCCTATTCACAGCATATTGTATAGACTGTTCTCAGCTACTAAACAAAAACACAGTCAGGGACATGGGTATCTGGGTTTGAGAACTCCATTTTCTTCACTCATCATGTGTCAATGGTAGTCAAAAATCCCTCTACTTGGCACAACTAATAGCTAAGGGTGTACCATCCAGATCTAAAGATGTTATTTTCTTATATTCAGCACTGATTAGACTAGTTATAATGTATAATGCACCCTTCAGGATGTACCTCGCTCAACATATCTAACAACTGGTGGAGCCCCAGAGGTTTCTAAGGTTTCAGGCTTAAAGGCCCAGGTTAGAGGCTAGAAGCTGTATTGCTTAACTCAGTATCTCATACACTTTTGAGGGAAAATCTCTGCCTCACCTGCTAAGCCATTAGTCACCCTGTTATTCTTGATTGCCTATATCTCCACAAGTTTAATAGCTTTGCAAACACCAGAACCAGGGACCTAAATATTTCCCAGCAGATAAAGAGAATGCATCTCAGGAATCAGCTGTCCCTACAAATTAAGCAGCATAATCTGTAATCATCTTAAAAAAAAAACAGAAATTGGATGACTGGATGGTACCTCAGATTTACTCTGGGACTAATTGGACTAGCTCTTCCCAAGAATGAGGCTACAGCATGAGGTTGACTGCTGGCAAGATGCTCATGGTTGGGAAACTAAATTTCCTTGATACTTACATGAATGAATGAATGAATGAATGAATGAATGAATGAATGAATGAATGAAAAATGCAAAGACAATCTGGAACTTCTCTGTCTCTCTCTCTCTCTGTATATATGTGTCCATCTATATATACATATACATGAATCACCAATGAATCACACACTCCCAGAAATCAAAGTAACCAAAATAAAAGTTATCAAAAAGACTAAGTAAATACATAAAGCAAGTCTTTTGTAGGGGAGAAAGCCCCTTTGGGGACTAGATATCCCACGTCTTTACCAACTTATACCAGTTTTGTGATCATACAATATAAGAGAATGGGGAAAATTCCCCTACCTCTGGTATTCAGCAGTCTTGCAAAAATACCAGTCTCTTGCTTATTCCTTTCAAAGTAAATACTGTTCCAAGAGTTACTCATCATGCAATGCATTCAAAAAGAATGACATTTGGTCAACTGTGGTATGTGTTTAAATATATCTATATATCACCTATATGTAGATATATACACACACGTATATATATATATATATATATATATATATATATATATATATATATATATATATATATATATATATATGTGTGTGTTACTAAAAAATGATTAATAAGAGAAGACTGAAGAAACTAAATAATACAAAACTTCCAAGACTATGGTGGATGGAAAACAGGGACAAGATGCATGGAAATTTAGTGCTTTTGTTCCTTTATTTTAGTAGACCTTCATCAGAAAAATATTTTAATAACAGTGCTATATTTGGGTACTTAGAATAAACAGATTTATTTGAGGACAAGAAAAACTTTTTTTCAACATGATTGGATATACAGTATGAAATGGTGCATTTGATTGGTTACATTTTTATTCAACCTGATTGGTGCAATTAGATACATTTTTAAACAGTTGATTGGTTGTGAACAGTGTGGAGGCTTAAAAGTATAAGGGCCAATCAGGTTATGGTACCTTTCATATAACTTACTTATTGAATAGCAATTGGTGCAAGCAGAACTTGCTTTCTTAATAGCAGCTTTTCTACATTGTGAGCAGGAAAGGTTATTTTATTACTTTTTTATTTATTAACAGTATATTGCTTGTTTTATTCCATAGGTTTATTTGCACCTTTTGAGAGTGAATTTGATAATGCTGTCATTAAGGCCCGGAGGGGCATTTGCATTTAGTAAGACTTGCCATCTGAGTTTGCGTGTCTTGAGTAAGTTATCTCCTACGAATTCCTGAATTTTTTCGATGACGAAGAACTTGAATTCTGTAGGGTAATTGCAGTTGTAATGAGCTAGAGCATTCTTTAGATCTTTGTGGTGTAGTGCGGTGGTGTGCTTTTTAATTCTGTCAGAAAGTTTTCTGATAGTCTTCCCGATGTAGAAGCATTCACTTTTAAGGCAGATACAGGCATATACAACATTGCTGGAATTACAGTCATTGTATTGATTAAACTTGATTTTGCAATTGGCATGTTTGAACAGATATTCATTACACATGAGAATACTTTTGCAAGAAACACAATTATTACAAGTAAACATCCCTTGAGGGGAATTGGTGTCAATGTGAGTGAACTTGAAGATGGATTCTTTGGGGTTTTCGAGTGTGTGTCTGATGGTGTGTGTTTTTTTGTAACAAAATGTAGGTTTGTCTCTGAGTTTGGGGTGAAGGTCTCTGTCATTTTGAATGATGCACCAGTTCCGAGACAGGATGTTGTGGATGGGAACCATATCTAGACTGATGGGAAGAGGAAAGCTCAAATTGAAATTGTTTGCACTGGTGCTTTTGTTGTTTACTTGGAAGCCAGATTTGAGTATAGGGGGAATTTGGAGGTCAGAGCAGGGCTACCTCATCTAGAAGTGTATCAATGAGGTCATTGAGGTATTTTTCTTTCAAAAAACGCTTTTTTTTAAATTTACATTCATGGAGAAAGTGTCGTTGTCAGTTATGATGTGGGACAGTTGTATGAATTGTCCTTTCACGACGATGGATTTCATGAACCTGGGTTGCAGGCTTGCGAATTCCAAAAAGTTGTTTCTGTACTTTTTTTGCAGAAGATATTGGAGTGAAAGGAGAGGATAACTTTGTCCAGGGTGATTTCGACATCCAGAAACTGCACGCGTGCACCTACGTTAGATACAGTAAATCTGAGGAACTGAACGCTGTTGGAAATGTATTTATTTATTTTATTTTACATTTGTTGACTGGGATAGTCTGGCTGGATATATGTCCATTTTCAGCTGAGGCCTGGGGAGAAAAGCTCCAAGATAATAATACACATTGAACATTCAGTAAATGCTAGTTTAAAGCAGATTACAATCATAAGCAATACCAGCATTTAGCACATATAGTACTTATTATAAAACACTTTACAAAACATAACATTATTTTCAAAGTTATATATACATAACATTACATTCAGGTTTAAGACAGATTGAGCAGCAGTTATACAATTGACCCTTCCTGAAATGGTGTGGTAGAAAAAAAGTTAGAAGTAGTTGAAGGTAAGGCACCTAAGTAATAGAGAGGTCACAAGTCAGGGTTAGTGCAAGGACATAACCAATGAGTTTTGAAGTATTTCTTGAGTTTGTTTTTGAATTAAGTTAGTGAGGGTTCTAGGGTCAAGTCAGCTGGGAGTCTGATCCATGTTTTTCCAAAAGAGTTGGCAAACAGTCCCCAGCTGAGTAGTTGGATTTGTATGTTTGAACTAGGAGTCTAGTGGATGATTGCAGTGGCCGGGTGCTGGTGTAGGGGCTGATAATATTTTTTAGTGCAGGTGTATTTTCTGGTTGGTAAAGGACTTTATGTGCCACTATTAGCTGGTTGAACTGCAGTAGGCTAGGCAGTTCAAGCCATCCTAGGCGATTTAGGTTGTGACAGTGGTGTGTCCGGTAAGCTGTGCCAGTAGCAAATCTGGCAATGTGGTTATAGCAGGATTATAGTTTATTAAGATCTGTTTTGTTTAAGGTGGAGAATAGAGGTGAGGCATAGAGAAGAGTTGATAGTAGATGGGAACAGGCTATTGCAGTTCTAGCAAGTGGGGTAAGGAAAGGTTTGATTCTGTAAAGAGAGTCAAGTTTTTTATTAATGTTTTTGATAGTTTGATTGATATGCGCAACAAACTTCAGGTTGTTATCAACTATGACACCCAGTAGTTTAGTTTGGGCTTCTGGGAAGATGACAGTGCCATTGTCAGCAGTTATGTTGAAGGGTGGGGGGGGGGTCCTGCGTGTGGTGGAGAAGAGGAGCAGCTTAGTTTTGTTGGGGTTTAGGATGGGATGTTGATTGCAGAGCCATTTTTCTACTGTATTAAAGGAATTTTGGGTTAATGTGAATAAAGTAGCTGGTGAGGTATCAGAACAAATCAAGGTGGTGTCATCCGCATATTGGATGCAGGTAGCATCTGGGATGACTGAATGAAGGTTGTTGATAAAGAAGGAGAAAAGAAGGGGTCCTAGTATCGAGCCCTGGGGGACTCCTAATGTGATGGCTAGGAGAGATGATAGCTTGTCCTGCCATAGGACTGCCTGTTGCCTGCCCTGCAGGTAGGATTGAAGCTATTGGAGTGCATGGTTGTTTAAGGAGAAGGCCTCCAAGGTATTTATAAGCATTTTGTGATCAACCATGTCAAAAGCCTTGGATAGATCTATAAAGAGTGCTGAGGATAGTTTGTTATTATTGCAGTTGCGGTTAATGACGTTAGAGAAAGAGAGGGCAGAAGTAGTACTGTGGTGTGGCCTAAAGCCATGCTGAAAGTTGGACAGCAGCTTGTTCTGTGTGAGGTAGTGCATGAGCTGTATGTGTACACACTTCTCCATAATTTTAGCTAGAGGTGACAGAATAGCTATGGGTCTAAAGTTTGACAGTACAGTAGAACTGCCTCCTTTATGGAGAGCTATGACATAGGATATTTTCCATATAGTGGGGACAGTAGCTTCTGATATGGCTCTGTTGATCAAGATTGAGATGGGGTATGCTTTGGTGTTAGCAACCTTTTGCAGATAGTCTGCTGGGAGGAGGTCGGCAGCCAGTGTGGTGAGTCTTAGTTTCTTAAGTAGGGCATGAATAAGTTGAGTAGGAACAGGTTGGAAGGTAAAGTATGTTTGGGTACTGGGTGTGGCTACATTAGAATTAGAGCCACTGGGAGAGAGTTGGCTGGCTACAGGCTGGATAGTCTCTGTGAAGATGTTGTTGAAATTATTAACAATGTCTACTGGGGATTTTTGTTGGGAAGCTGAGGTGGGTGGAGTGGTGGTTTGGCCTGGGTGGAGTAGTTTGTTTATTCATGCCCAGAATTTTTGAGGTTTGCTTTGGTGTTTTTGCAGTATATGGTAGTAGCAGTTCTTTTTGTCTAAGGTTATGGATTTTTTGGTGTCATTCCTTAGCTGTCTGAATCTTAGTTGATCAAGTGGGGCTTTTGTTTTTCAGTAGGTGGCCCATGTTTTGTTTCTGAGTGAAATTTTGGTTTTGGTATCTTTAGAAAGCCATGGTGCAATATTAACTTTGGTTCTAATAGAGTGGCTGGGAGCATGGGAGTTAATAATAGCAAGGAATTTGGTGTTAAAGTATGCTACTTCTTCATCTAGGGGGAGACTTTTTAGTACTGACCAGTTGCATACCTTAAGTTCATTTTGAAACTTGGTCAGAATAAAATTCTTGTTGTTTCTTAATGCTCTATAGGTGGGTTGGTAGGAGCAGTCTCCTTTGAGCTTGATTACATACGTGAGACAGTGGTCACTTAGGTCATCAGGCAAAGTGCCTGATTTATAGGATTGAAGATGGGTATTGATGAGTATCCAGTCTAGGGTACTTTCCTTGTTATTGGGTTTTCCTGTCCCGGTGGGGGAGGTTATGATTTGAGTAAATCCATAGAGGTTTATGTGGGTTGTGGGGGTTTCACAAGAGCAAGTGTTCCAATCAATGTTGAAATCCCCAAGAACAATTGTTTCTTGGGGGTAGTTATTGGATAACCAATATAAGAAGTCTTCTAAGGTTTCTGTGTTCCTCCCTGGGGAAACATAGACACAGACAATGTTTACATTTTTGTTTTTATTAATTTGTAATTTTGAGATAAGAATTTCAACATTATTAAACTGGGTTGCTTGTTGGGTGTCTATGCTGACAGATAGGGTAGACTTGTAAAGTATGGCTACCCCACCACCCTTTCTGGTGGTACGGCCTAGTTGAAACATTTTGTACCCTGGTGGCACAATCTCATGGTCCTTGGTGGCAGGATTTAGCCACGTTTCTGTTAGGCATAATATATCTGGGGAATGAACAGCTAAGAGGGCATGCAGGTGCTGAGTTTTGTTATTTATGCTCCTAATGTTTAGATGGCAGGCCAGCAGTGAGTTAGGAGGTCTATTTGTTTGAGCTATTGTGGTAGGGGATATAGTAGTAGGATTAGGGTCAACAGGTGGGGATGGACCAGGGTTTGGGTGGATCTCGCCATCCTTTATGAGGTTGTAGTGTATTCTGAGTATGAGTTTTAAGATTTTGAATAAAGTTTTGTAATAGTGTTTAGTTTTAGGACTAATGTAACTAGGTCTAGTAAGATGGTAGCATTTAGGGGTTAAGGAGGTAAGCATGAGGGAGGTGAGTAAGGGTGCATTATTATCTGTTGTAGATGGGATGGATGTTTGGAGTTTAGGGTAGTGGAAACCTGGGTGATCCTGACATTCGTAGGCTGTTAGGAGATATGGGATGAGTAACAGGGGTAGAAGTAAAGTTAATAAGACTATTTTGGGTGATAGCATACCTACTGAATGAGACTTGAAACTTAAGCAAAAGGAATAGTAGAGTTAGAGGACTGGTGGTATCAGGTTGAGGCTGGTACTGTTGAGTGAGAAGTTGTTACTGATTGGTTTAAAAAAATGGGGTGCGGTCTACTACCAATAAATGTAGCAGCACCAGGGGCAGGAGGGATTTGGGGGCAGGGTACAAAGCAAGCCCGAGCAAAGCGAGGGCAAGCAGAGCAGGGATGAACCAATGCCTGTACTAACCTGTAGCAGTTTAACCTGTTTGAGGAAAAAGGGGGTGGGGGAAAAGAGAAGGCAGTAGGAATGGTTAGAGGGAGACCTTGATTGACTCAAGACACCACACCAGAGGTAAGTTGAATGTAAGGGCCTAAAATCTGCAATCAGCACTTTAATGTTACTTGCACTCAGCACTTTTTTATGTCCTGTATGAAGCAATCAAATTCCTTTGGGGTGCCCTGCCGCACAAAAAAAAATATTGTCAATATATCAACGGTATAGGTTGGCTTTTTTGAAAAGATGAAGCTGGGAAAGGGTTTCTGCTTCCCAAGCACTAGGAACAAGGTTTGTGTATGCTAGTGCCATTTTGGACCCCATGACTACTCCCCTCTGTTGGTGGTAGATTTTTCCATTGTAGTGAAAGAAATTGTTTTTGAGGACGATGCCAACAAGTTCAAGGGTGGTCTCGATGCTGCCAGGGGGGAGCTTGGTATATTTGCTTAGGAACACCTTAGTCCATTCCAGGCCTTCTTGATGGGGGATGCTCATGTAGAGGGCCTCTACATCAAGTCTGACCAAAAGCTGGTCAGCTTTGAAGACAGTGTACTGGTGTAGCTCATTTAAAAATAGCCAAGAGTTCCTGAGGTAGAACTTGGTAGTTTGAACAATAGGGTTAAGGATACTGTCAATGTTTTCTGAGATGTTCCCGGTTTTGGTGTTTCTGTTAGAAATAATATGTCTGAAAGGAGGATTGGTGGTATTTTTGTGCTTCTTAAGGAAGCCAAATAGTTTACCTAAGGTAACATGCTCAACAGAAAGGAAATCAAATACATCTTCAGAAATCTGATCACGTAAATGCAATTTCAATAACAGATTATCAATAGCTGCAAATTTCTTATGTACTTCTTTGAGAGTAATGGTTTTGTAAAAATCATTATTCATTAGGGAGCATTCAATTTTAGAAATATAGTCAGTCATGTCCATGATTACTACTCCGGTGCCTTTATCGACTTTCATTATGCATATAGATTGGTTATTTTTAAGTTATTTTTAGGCTTCACATTCTTGATGGTTTAAATTAAACCACTTACCTATGTTTTGTTGAGATATTAGTTCTCTTAGGTCCCATTTGCATACTTTGAGGTAAGTATATAGCGTGTTTGGTAGAGCGAGATAGTACAGGCTTTCTTTCTTTGGAGCTCGGATACATTCCGTGTCATCTAGGTCGGAATTGGACTCGGTAGTTTCATTGCTGTATATTGCTGCTAGATTAAGTTTTCTCAGGAAAAGCCACAGGTCAAGTAGGACTGAGGAGATGTCTGCTCTTTGGCTCGGGATATAAGTGAAGCCTATATATATATATATATATATATATATATATATATATATATATATATATATATATTATATATATATATATATATATACATATATATATATATATATATATATATATATATATGGGTCTACTTTATATGGTACTTTATACTTCATATGGTCTCGGCCATATGAAAGTCGACTTTCTGAAAAGTCGACCATGTGAAGGGGACCCATATATATATATATATATATATATATATATATATATATATAGATATATGGGTCTACTTCATTACACTGACTGTTCATAACACCGACACTGAAATAACTGACACCAGAACGAAACATAAAAATCCCGAAAATGCTAAAGAACGAAACGCAAAATGTCGACACCGGCAAAACCGACAACTCAGTAAAGAGAAGTAGTGCTACGTACGTATCACTGCAATGTCATTTGCAAAGTTGGGAATGTCACTTCCAACAATATTATCATGAAAGAGGTAGTGTCAGCAACATATGAATGTAATCTACCCAAATAATACGTTCCAAACAGCTGATCGGCAGCACTTGTCTGTAGCAGACATCTTCTGTCAAGAACCCAAAAAAGAAACATGGTACTGTCATCAAGTCTTCACAATGTACGTAAATCCTTTGAGAACACATTATTCACTCCATCCATGCCCCAAAGTATAAGTCACGTGCAGCGTTATGCATTCAACGTCAGACTGCTATTCAAGTACATGACGGCAACACTCTCTAGTGACAACACTGTGGAATCCACTATGCTCACATTTTCAAATGTTTGGCAATCACCCTAACAAACTATAAAGGAGAGTATTCGTCTTTATTCGACAACACAGTCTGGAACTGCTCATGCCTCAAGATAAGCTTCCTCTTTTTAGGTGAAGGAACATAACCTGTAGACAGCCGGACTTGCAACTCATCTATATGGTCTTGTTCCCTCACCAATGTAGTTAATAACAATGATAAGTCTGTACCTCTTCCACCTAGGAGACATTTCAGTCTCCTATGCCAGGCTTCGATGGAATTCTGCATCCTAGGTAAGCTTAAGTCATTCAACTCCCTGATGTTCCAGAATGACATCGGGAAGAGTGGCGGGAAAGTCATATGTGAGGTCAGTCTGGTGTTGAATTTCCACTGTCTCCCGTATACGTACCACTCTAAAAATATTTAAGGACTTCCTTTCCTTCTACGGGAAACGTTTCCTTCAACAGTTCATATGTAGTCTGCATGTCACCCTCATCTAAAAATGCAAGAGCCACAAGGGACTTGATGTCCAGTTGGAATGCTTGTGACCTGTTATATAGTGAGGCTAAACCCAGTGACTGGACTTTTTGCTACACATTCTGCCCAAAGTGGAACAGGCAGCCCTTTGGGTGTGCAGCAGGTAAATTATGTGTAACACTTTTTAAGGCGGCGATTTCAAAGTCACAGAGCACGTATCGCACTATGACTTCCAATTCATTCTCTGCAAATAGGTACAATATACTGTGCCACAAATAATTATAGGACTTGAGGGATTTCTTCGACATGAGTGAGTAGATTAATGGCACAGACTTACCATGACCCCCCGTACTTCAGGAAACCATGCAGAATGTAAAGCTGCAAAACAGTTTCACCTTTACTGAAAAACGTACCATCCATTGACCAAATGGAGGCGCAACTCAGGTCATGTAGATTATCTATTGTAGTGAACACTACCACGTAAGTGTCTGTAGTTGAATCAGACATTACCTTACTAATGAAACTCCCATCTTTCAGGGGGTACTTTGCAAAATCTATAGTTGCTAATGTTATGTCGCAATTCCCAGCCTTTCCACTTCTCTTGCATCTGACCTGACCCACTTGTTGGAGGAGTGCTCTTCTGTGGGGTATACAGTGGATTGTATCTACCGTGTCTTCTACTATAAGACATGGGATATCCCTACTGTATGTAGCTCTTGTTTTCAACTGACTACATACAATATACCTTTCCACCTCTCCGGGATCCCCCACATGATTATGTGCAGCGGAATTTTCTAAACGATCCCCGTTCGGCATGACAACAGTTACTGCTCTTCCTTTGCAGCCATCTGTCATTTTATATTTGCATCCCCAATATCTTTTTGTGGTCCATGTCCTCTCCAGATGGTACAGGTAGCCATCAATTACCAGTAGATGTTTACCCTTCTGGGATGCCACAGTGTTATAAATACTGTTTAACACTCCTGGGGCTTCCATTTCTAATTCCGCCATTGTGTCTTCGGTGCATAGCACAATGTGAGTTCACCATTGGCGGGTTTTTGAACATTTCCTGATGCAGATATATACTATGTGTGAATTTACGGCACTTATAGCTTAATTAATGATTAAACTGATGATTACACTACTATAGCATGGGTGCATTGCACTTGTCGGACTATTACGTTATGTTTCTGCCACAGGAGATGCAGGACTGTTATTATTCGGTAATGTGACATTACGTTCTTTAGCATTTTTGGGATTTTGAAGTTTCGTTGTTCTGGTGTCAGCTATTTCAGTGTCGGTGTTATGAACGGTCAGTGTAATGAAGTAGACCCAGATATACATATATATATATATATATATATATATATATATATATATATATATAAATAAATACACACACACACACACACACACACACACACACATATTATATTACATATGTACTCAGCACACATACACATACACACACACACACACACACACACACACACACACACACACACACACACACACGAAACCTCATGACCCACATTGCTGCCAACAATTATACCTCATGGTTTAAATCGCGACCACTGAAAGCAAACATGTTTGTTATGTTAATACAGTTTGATTACTTTTATATGAATGTAAATTTGCCTGTGTCACAAGTGATATTTCCATAAGGGTGTTTGAAAGCAAACAATATATGAGGAGAAATTGGCCTTAAGAACTTGCCTTTATGGTGATGCTATCACCAGCTAGAAAACTAATATATCAAAACACAATTACTGTTTACTTTTAAAATAAGCCAGCTGTTAAGTATTCATATCATAGCAATCTTTGAAAGGCAAATGCCAGCAGTTACTGTTACATCATTCTGATGTGTATCCCATTAAGTTAATAATTCAAAAAAAAGTCACAGCAGTTAAATTTGAAAAACAAAATGTTTAACATGAAATACACAAATGTAAGCATTACGATTGGTAAAATCACAAGGAAATATAACTTAAATATGTTTTAACAGATGGATGGCATAAAGAAGAATTCTAACCATGCTTCATTAGTAGCTGAAGAGATACACTGATTTTCTACCTATTTTGGCTAAGGAAGCCCAAACGCAACTGAATAATTTCCACAGGTAAGTTAGAATCCAGTCTGAGGTCTATCCAAAAATGCAATCTGTCTGCAGAATCCAAAAGTAAGGTAGTATCTCTCTCTCTTTAGGCAATTGATTCCACTCTGCTTAAAAGAGTCCAAGACAATCCTTATTTAGTTTAAAAATTGGGTGGTACTTTTCCTGTTAACTATTGGGAGGGAGGACAATAGAATTCAATACATTAGTGTCTATATAAAGTAATACATTTTTGAGCTGAAGACACTGGAAATGCAGAGTCAAAACCAGGGTGGGGCAAATATTAGGGGGAACAATCAGAGGAACTGCAGTACAGGGTTTTGTGTATAGGATACTGAAACTTCACAAATGACTGCCAGTAGAGCATTTCTTTTAATGATGAAGAACAGCGTGACCTTGTTACTGACACAAGGTGCTGCTATAGTTGTAGAATGCATTCTGCTGCAGAAGTACAGAGCTTTTTTATATGTAGTCCACAGTTTTGGAAGACATTTGTTTTGTATTTGCTCCTCAATTTTGGGCTGAGGAATCACCAGTCTGAGGAAATGCCCATGGCGACAGTACCGTAGAAATGTATGTGCCTTTGTAAAGCCAGATTAGGTTCAACAATATTACTACATTCCTGCTTAAAGCAATCAGATATTGAAAATTGTTCACATTTTTTATTTTATACATGTTATATATTTTACATATTGCAAGGTTCATAAGAGACATAGCAGCATTGTTTTAGAGTTTCTTTTTCTATCGTGACTATTCTGAAGCCATTGTAAATATTTTGAAACATACACAAATTTAACTAAACATTTTCACTAATACTTTGGATTAATTCACTTTGTGTCATAACAGTATAAAACAAAATAAAGCAATTTAGATTATTTGTTTTTATATTCTTTATCTGAATATCTGTGATCTCGTTTTCTTATTGCAACTGCCCTGTTTATGATTTCAGTTTCAGCCTGAAAAGTAAAATCTGTTAGCGCCAGTAACATTTCCGTCTGAAAGCCCCTTGACCAACATGCTTTGTGGATGAAAGGTATCCTTGGGCAGCTAGCTAGTTATACTATGTGCTATTCTCTTAAATGGTACAGATGTTATTTATGTTATGAGCTTAGGCTGAAAAATAACAAAAAACTTGGTAATGGTGTTTTAAGCAGCATGCATAATTATTAGTCTTTTATTACATATTTACTAAATGACTTTCAGAATAGTTTTCAACCTAATTGCACAGCAATTGTCAAAAGAAACGTATAGTTTTTTCAGAATATGTGCAAAAGCAGAGATAATTGGATTGTGACATTTATCTGTCTTTATTATTCTACAGCAGAAGAAATGAGGCATGCACACAGTTTTGTCTCTATAATTAAATGTTTTGTCATCCTATCAGGATATTGTTAAAGTGAAGTAATAAAGACTTGCCTTGTAAAACTTTGAATAAGTGTATTTCTCTTCATTAAAGCTGCTAACATATTTTAACAAGATTTGTATCCTTGCTGTAATTGTGTTGGTAGTATGACTATACTTGAGATTTTTCATTACACACACACACACACACACACACATATATATATATATATATATATATATATATATATATATATATATATATACATATATATATATACATATATATATAGTTTATTTTTTTATATATATTTATGTATGTGTGTGGGTGTGCATATATTTGATAGATATATACATCTATCTATCTATCTATCTATCTATCTATATATATATATATATATATATATATATATACACACACACACACACATACACACACACACACACACACACACACACACACATACATAGACACCTAAAGACAGACACATATATGCAGAACATACATATGCAATTATATATATATATATATATATATATATATATATATATATATATATTTTTTTTTTTTTTTTTTTTTTTTTTACTGAAAAGTACTGTCTAGGAAGATCAGAAATTAGCAGCAGGAGCTAGTGTCTATCATATGAAGGGATGAGAGCTTCTTTGTTGATATTCTGCCTGTGGTTCTACTACTGATTGCAGGGTGTCTGATGCTTTAAGGCAGTCTGTATAAAGTGCATGCATATACATAAACTGCACAGATGTGTAGCAGCGCTGAAGACCTGGACATTTCACTTGATGTTGACTCCCTGATCTCTAACACTGAGCTTCCAAAGTGTGCCCAATGTTTCACATTTTTACTCAAAAGAGAGGGAGAGAGAGAAAGAGAGAGAGGGAGAGAGGGAGAGGAGAGGATGGCTGTCTTCTAACCACTCAATAGATATAATTTTCTAACTCTATTGGAGCCAGGTTATAGGTAAATCATGATTGCCAGTAATATGGGTGGATATCTTTAGCCATGTCATTGCTGGGAAATCTCCTGTGCTCTTGCTAGGTCACTAGTGTCACCAATGGGCATACTCTCTCATGCAATTATTGTGTCATCAGTGGCATTAGAAGACATACTGCCATGTGATACCACTGGATCATCATATCATAGGACAACACCTTGTTTATTTATTTATTTTTTATTTATTTTACATTTGTTGACTAGGATAGTCCGACTAGATACATGTCCATTTTCAGAAGAGGCCCGGGGAGAAAAGCTCCAGGGTGGTTTCATATACAATCATTACGATGTACATATAGATCAGGAGTCATCATAGCATTATACAAATAGAACACATTTTACAGTCTAGTTAAATTTATACATATATAATGCATTTTATAGTCCATATAGATTAATACAGTCTAACCATTTTCTAAACTGGCTTAACAAAAATAACTGAGTACCACTTACAGACATAGAACTAGTACACCAGTATGCATGAAAATTTAGTCAGGCTTGGAGAAGGGACATATCCAATGAGACTTGAAATGCTCCTTGAGAGTTTTTTTTAAATTGAGATAGGGTGGTATCTAGGGTAATGTTAGCAGGAAGGGAATTCAAAATTTTGCCAGCAGAGATGGCGAACAGGGAGTCACCAGCTGAGTTGCTGGATTTGATGGTTTGCACTAATAGTCTATTGGATGGCTGGAGTGATCTGGAGTTGGAGTGGGGATAGATGATGTTTTTCAGGGCAGGTGTATTATCTGGTTGGTTAAGTGCTTTGTGAGCCACAATGAGTTGATTATACTGAATCTGCCTGAAACGCTCTAGCCATCCAAGATAATTTAGATTTTTACAATGATGTGTCCTATAGGGTAGACCAGTTGCAAATCTTGCTATGTTGTTATAGCAGCATGAGAGTTTGTTAAGGTAGTTTTAAAAAAATAAATTGTTGCATGCCATCACTGGCTTAGCAGTGGTCCAGGTGAACACCTGTCCCCATTCCACTGCTAGGTCATGAGTAACACAGATGAGCACCCTGTCCTATGCCAGAACTGTGTCTCCAATGGCATTATTAAAGACAATGTCCCATGTCACCACTGGCTCATCTGTGACACAGGAAGACCCCCTGCATCATATCAATAATTTGATTATCAATGGCCCATGTGGTATCATTTCCTTTCCTTCTGCTAGGTTATCAGTGGCACAGGTAGACATGTCATCGGTGTAACCTATTTTTCCTTGCTTTTTTGCTGTTTTGTTGTTTCTTTAGCTGCACTCACCATATTAAATATCTTTTTTCTTTACTTACTTTTAAACTGTATACTTCAGCTCTCTGAATGTGGTAAATCTCTTTTTTGACTGGTACTAAACAGGGAAATTGTTGTACATCTTAACTTTCTAAACTTAAAATGGGAGCTTTATTTCAAACCTTTAGTGTTGCAGAGTTCTGATTTTTACTTACATTTTCATAGGTTCATAGGTTCATACTAGGCTATCTGCCCTAGGGCATTTATAAGCCTAGCCAGAGTGTGTTTGGCTTTCGCCACCCATTTTAAATGAATTTTGCTATGCCCTTTTTCGAGGTTAGTATACTGTGCCTCTGTCTAACAGTGACACAGAAGTGATACCCGGGGTAAACCTATGATCTCCCATCCACTCATCAAGATTCCTCTTGAAGAGAGTCAATGAGGGACTCTGCCTAACCTGGACTGGGATTTTATTCCAGAGTGAAGGGAGCCTCTGGGTTATGAATCTGTCCCTCTAGTATGTCCTATTTATTTCAGTGCTGAGGTTCAAGTCTCTCGAGCACGTAGCTCGATGGGATTTTGATTTTCTGAGGTGCAGCATGTCCATTAATTCCAGGTTGGACATGGCTTTATACGTCAGGCACAGATCACCTCTGAGCAGGTGGTATGCCAATGAGTAGAGCTGGAGTTTCTTTAACCGGGCAGCATATGGCATCTGTTTGAGCCCTTTGATCCTCTTGGTGAGGTACTTTTGGGGTCTTTCCAGTTGCTGCAGGTGTCTGGTAAGGTACATCCCAAAAGGGGCATTGTACTCAATTATGGGCCAGATGAGGGATGAGTAAAGAGGCACGATGACCTCCCCTGATCTAGATGTGAATCCCTTTATGATTAGGTGGGCTATATAAAATGTTTTTCTAACCACTTTGGCCACGTGGTTTTCAAATGAGAGATTGCTATCAACTTGGGTCCCCAGGTCCCTAATTACTTCTTCCATACTTAATGGATTACCACCTATGTGGTAATTTGTGGGTGCTTTGTTTTTGCCAAAGGGGATGACTATACACTTTTTGGCATTTAGCTTGAGGCCATGGCTCTGGCACCAGTTGTCTGTTTCTATGAGGCCCTTTTGTAGGATGCTTGTGTCGGCTGGAGAATCGATTATGGAGCCTAGTTTGCAGTCATCTGCGAACTTGGTCAGCCACAGTCCTTCCGTGTTGGCCTGTACCTCCGAGAAATATATACCGAACAAGAGAGGTCCCAGGACTGAGCCTTGTGGGATGCCACTTGTAACTGGTTTGGAGTCTGACATGGCTCCAGCAATTCTAACCATGTGGGTTCTGTCCTTGAGCCAGTTTGCAACCCATCTAGTGACATAGGGGTTTATATTTAAGCTGGTGAGCTTATCTATAATGCCCGAGTGGGGTATTGTATCGAAGGCTTTTGCAAGGTCCAGGTAGGCTGTGTGGACCACCTTCCCCTCGTCAATGGCCTTGGTCACTGTTTCAAAGAAATCAACCAGGTTTAAGAGGCAGGATCTGCCCTTAACAAAGCCGAACTGTGTAGGATCCAGTGTCTGTAGGTCCCCAATATCTTTATTTATGAGGTCCATGATGATCCTTTCCATAGCTTTGCAGACCAAGCTAGTCAGGCTTATGGGGCGATAGTTTCCAGGATCCGTTGAGGCACTACCTTTGTGGAGAGGGACCACTGTTGCTGTACGCCACTCTTTGGGTACATATCCTGTAGTAAGGCTGAGATTGAACAGTAGTTTTATGTTTGGGTTTAGCTCTTCTTGGAGTTCATGTAGGATGCAGCCGGGACACCGTCTGGTCCCATTGATGCTGTGTTCTCGCTTTGGAGAGGCCGGCTCTCACCTGAGCATCTGTGTTGTCAGGGGTGGAGCACTCTGCTGGGATAGATATTTGCCGCTTTGGTGGGGAGTTTGCGCTGAACCTGTCAGCTAGGATGTTGGCAATGTCTGTGGGTTTGGTGTATTTTTTGCCATTTTGGACTAATTCTGAGCATATCTGGGAATTCCCACCCAGGTTCCTAACATAACTAAAGAAAGCCTTGTGATTACCCTTAGTGTCCTGTGCAATTTTTCTCTCGATGCTGGCCTTAGACGATTTTATGAGTGCCCGTAGTTTTTTGCTAATACTGATCAGAAATGCCTTCCCTTTTTGGGATTTTGCTCTATCATGTAGTAGCTTCCTCCTTCTATTGTATAGTTTGTTTATGGCTGGGGTCCACCAGACATGATGCCTGCCTTTGGAGGATTGGGTCTTGGTTTTATTTGGGATTGCATGATCCATGCATTCCTGAAGGTGTTCATAGAATGCATTTATAAAGGATTCTGCAGTCTGGGCCGTATTTTCCACAGGCCCAGGGGCTTTGAAAGATTCCACCTCGGTTTTGAGGAGTGTGAAATTTGCTTTAGAGAAGTTTTTCACTGTGGTTTTCTGGGCAGGGGGTGGGATCGGGGTGTGAATATCCAGTGAGATTAGTTTATGGTCTGATCTTACCAGTGAGGGATACACTTCTGATCTGGAGCATAGAGCCCCCATGTTGGTGATGATCAGGTCCAGTATGTTTTCCCCTCTTGTGGGAGTGGTAACAAGTTGTTCCATAGCATTTGAGTTTATAAATTCTAGGAACCTTTGGGCTAGGGTGTTGGAGCTAGAGTAATGCTCCCAGTCTACGTTTGGGTAGTTGAAGTCGCCCAATATAATGGTATTTGGAGAGACCTTCATATTTTCCAGTGTTCTCAGGAAGGCCGAGTGGGGTTCCTGGGTTTGGGAGGGTGGTCTGTAGCAGGCTATAAACTGGAAGGCAGATTTACCCACTGTTAGTTGCACATGGATAGTCTCTGATGCTTCGTGCTGTGCCACCAACCTGGAGGTGTGGGTATCTTTGACGAATATTGATACTCCCTCTCCTTTTGTGGTTCGGTCCAAGTTTTGGGGCCGAAAAGCATGGTATGAGATATAACCTGGTAGTGCTGGGGTGCTCTCGGGAGCCTTGAACCAGGTTTCTGTTACTGCACAGATATCGATGTTCTCCATGCTAAGGAGAGTTTCGAGTGTGTGCATCTTGAGGTTTAGACTTCTGGCGTTGAGTAGCATTACTCTTAGTTTCTTATCCCTTGTGATACCTATGAAGGTGGGTTTATCTTTTGAGCCTTGCCTAAAAAAGGCACTATGGGGGTGGCAAGAGCCTTTGCCAATATCCAAAAGCCCAGGGGTGACAGGTGCAAGCCATCCATAGCAAAGCATCGTGGCTTGTCGAGCATGTCATCCCAGGCTGACAGGCATTGGATCCCCTTTGAATGACTGCAATACTTAAGCCAATTGTTGAAATTGATCATCTTGTTTTCATATTGTGGCATCATTCTTGGTGAGGGTAAGATGCTACTCAAGGTCAGGGTCATACCGGCCTGGGTTACATGCTCAGAGAGCTCCTCTATGTCTCTTTTCATGTAGTCCAGGGAGGTACGTCTCAGGTCATTCACACCAGCATGGACAATGACTGAGTCATATTTGTACTTGCCTTGGAGTGACCTGAGTGCTTGTGTTATGTGGCGGATCCTAGCGCCTGACAGGCAGCTCACCGTGACTTTCTCCTTGTTTAGCCTGGTGAGCAGGACGTCAGTGTGCCTGATGATAGAGTCACCTATTACAAGTGTATCAGGTGTGTTGTTTAGCCTTAAGGGCTGTGACTGTTCGGCACACTGGCTTTGTGAGCTATGTGTTGCACGTGTTTTGTTTTGGGGTAGCGGTTGCTTGGGTGTCTGCTTTGGAGGTCTCTGCTGCTTAGGCAGATTTTTATTTAGAGCCTCCGAGTATGTTTTTGTGTGTTTATGTGTTTTCATTCATATCTGTACTCTTCTATCTTTAGCATAAAATATAGGGTAATTTTATGACAGGTACCTCCTGCTATTTGACATTTATTGCTCACCCCATCATTCACTTTATAATGCAGCTATATGTGCACTACAATATCTCATCAGGTGGGGTGAGATGGTGGCTGTTTCCTTAGGTTCCAGCTCAAAATAGACATATTTTGGCTCTCTGTTGAAATGTCAACACTCAAAATGCCAAGTGCTGACATGCCGAACCCCCCTCCCCACATACGAATTGGTTCATCGAGATCCATACTTATAGGGACATGATAAAATTAAGTATTTAGGTGTTTGGATTAAAAAAGATTCCACTATGACAGCTAAGGATATGTGGGAAGAGACTAAATAAAAAAAAATACAAAAACTGAGAAAATGGAAGTTCTGTTGTATGGATAAGGATAGTAAGATACAAGCAGTCAAAATGTTTTTAGTCTTTTAGTCTTATACACAGGTCAGGCATATTTTTATCTACCAGAGGAGAGGTTGTGGATAGCAATTAATAAAGAGCTGAAGGACTTTATCTGGGAGGGGAAGACAGCAAGAATCAAGTGGGATAAGTTGATTCTTCCAATAGAACAAGGTGGATTGGGATTGCCTGATTTGAAGGGGTATTTCAGAGCTACACAGTTAAGGCTCCTATACATAGCACAAGCAGAAACCTATAATAAAAAGTGGAAAGGAATGATGATGATAAAACAGTGGGGAAGCTAAAGAAACAAGGACAGAATAGGATTCTGGATGCAGACCTTTAAGGAAAATAACAATAATCATACTGAATATTATAGTCATAAAGTAGCAGAAAGTATTCTAAGAACTAAGCCAACACAGGAACGGAGAAAGGAGATTCTCCCAATAAGGATGACTGCAATTAGGGATAAAGACAATATGCAAGAGGGAGCTAGAATTTATTGGAGAAAAGTGGCAAAGGAACCAAGTTATTGGGAGCTAATAACTAGAGAGAGAAAGATGAGAGAATGGGAAGAGGCCAAGAATTTATTTGGACTGCAGGTTAGAGATTGCCTCCCTATTAAGGATTGATATCAGAGTATAGGCAAAGAGAAAGAACTAGGGAGGTCCTAAACGAAAGGGGTCTATATCATAACATCAAAGTTCTCTAACATCGAATGTTATTATATCGACCCCCTAAGTGTGAAAACATCGAACAGTCAGAATAGCGAATTTTTTCCCAGGGAAAAAATTTACTATTCCGAGAAACATACACACAGCACAAACACACACAAAAAACAGCCATCCACACACATACACTTAAAATCCTACACCTAAACTAAACTTTACATACAGTACTAGCTATCCACTTACCTTAACCCGACCCTAACCCTAAGGTCCGTCACTATCGCAGACTCACCTCACCCGCGCCCTAACCCTATCTCACCTAACCCGCCCCCTAACCCTAACCTACACACAATCGCACACTTATCTGACCCGCACCCTAACCCTAACTCACCTAACCCACCCCCTAACCCTAACCTACACACAATCACACACTTATCTGAACCCAACCCATAACGCTTCAACATATCAAATGCTGAAAACAGCAAAGCCACAGCAACGGCCCACCGAATTCTTTCCCTGGGAAAGAATTCGATGTCCTGCACCTTCGCTGTTTTCAGCGTTCGACATTATGGGTTCGATATTATAACATTCGATGTTAGAGAACTTTGATGTTATAATATAGACCCAATGAAAGACCAGCATTGGTAGAATTTTTTAGTAGACTCTAGAACAGAAGCTGCTGTTAAAGAGCGTATAAAATATTGCATGATAACTATAAGAATCAGTCAGAGGAGGTTAGAAAGGATTGGGAAGAGAGATTGGATAAGACATTCACAAAGAGACAATGGGGGATATATGTTTGTCTCCCAAGTATGCAATAAAAGCTAGAAGATTTAGGATTTTTGCTTTGAAATGTTTACAGATATTTTATACCCCAAGTAGAGTCCAGAGAATTTTTCCTCAGGTAGACAGCAAATACTGGAGGTGTGATGGTGAAGAAAGAGGTAATTAGGAACATATTTTCTGGGAGTATAATGAGTTGGCCGACTTCAAAGATTCTCTGCAGACTACTTTATCAGAGATACTGGGTGAGCAAATTGGTGTAACTAGGGAAATTATTTTTCTGAGCTATGATACAGAATTGGAACTGCTTAGACATAGTAAGGCCTTGCCGGGTCTAATTATCGTGGCTGCCAAAAAAGCAATTACAAAGAAATTGAAATCAAAGTCTAAACCAGCTTAACTGGAAGTAGTGACTATAGTAACAGTGACAAAAGAACTGGAATTGGGATCTTTAGAAAAGGGTGGGAGCAAATTACTTAGGAAAAAATGGGAACTGTGGCAACAATACATACAGGGGAGGAAAGAGGTTTAAAAGAAGCTATGATTTGAATGATCTATGCAAGGTTTGACTGACAATGATTGGGTAGATTATAAATGATGTATAATATTTGCAGGTAAAACTGTGCCAGTATGCTCTGTGATGTAAAATACAGTTTGTTTTCATTTATATAAGTGTATGATTGCCTGTGTCATAAGCAATAATCTAATAAAGATGCTTCTTGTTAAAATATATCCTGAAGAAGACCAAATCTCAAACAGTGCTTTTCTCCTTTAAATTTCTTTTTTGCAGGGGGGGCACTTGCACCCCCAATTTGAGGGCAAGCCCCACACACACCCTGAACTTATATACCAACTCCAAGTTCTCCATACTTTGGAGAAAAGGGAATATCCTGAGAAATGGCCATCTCAAACTTGGTATATGTAAGTTCACTTTTCAACCATTCAATCACCATGTTTAGGGACTCACTCTGGTGGGTCCTCACAGTTCAAATGATAAGCCATATTTCAGCTAGGATGACCAGATGTCAACTTATACTGTCATCTGTAATAGACTTTAACTGGGCAGTTTTATTTAATGCCAGGTCCATAGGGAAAAAGCCTGGCATTGTTTCAGACTTGCTTTCAGATGCTGACCTGGAGGTTATTATAGAGATCTGGTTGGATGAAAACGTTCACCTTCACTTAGAGGTTTCTCTTTCACAAGGTAATCCTATTATACCATATTCTCGGAAGAGTAAGATGATCATTTGTTTAAGCTCTTGGATTGTAGTGTCTCAGATAGTTTGTGGGACCACCAACTCATTTGAATATGTGCTTGGAGAGGAGCAAATTGTAGGTTTCTCCTCAAATAATGTCCACCTAGACAGCAGGGACATTTATCCAAGATTTTATAGATTTCTTTACTGACCACTTAGCAGCCTAACCTTGGTAGTTGTTCTTGGTAAGTTTAACATCTAGGGTAATGAGAAATCTAATGAGAGCACCCTCAACTTCCACTAACATAAGGAGAGTTTCTCCTTTGCTTGAGAGATTTTCATAGGTTCATAGGTAGGTACTAGCTTATTGGCCCTAGGGCCTATATAAGCCTAGCCAAAAAGGTACACTGGCTTTCACCACTCAAGAAAATTATTTTCCTGTACCCCTGTCGAGCAGAGCCACAGAAGTGATCCCCGGGGTGAATTTCCTACTTCCCATCCAATCATCAAGATTTTTCTTGAAGAGTGCTAATGAGGAGCTTTGTTTGATATAGATAGGTAGTTTGTTCCAGAGTATGGGAAGTCTATGGGACAGGAATCTATCCCTTCAGCATGTTCTGTTTATTGTGGTGACAAGGTTTAGGTCCCTAGAGCATGTAGCTTGGAGGGATTGGGATTTCTTTAAGTGGAGCATGTCCAACAGCTCTGGGTTTGACATAGTTTTGTATGTTAGGCAGAGATCGCCTCTGAGTAGGCAATATGCGACAGAGTAAAGCTGGAATTTTTGGAGACGGTCTGCATAGGACATCTGTTTGAGGCCGGTAATCCTCTTTGTGAGGTATTTCTGGGGCCTTTCCAGTTGTTGTAGATGTCTTGTGAGGTACATAACAAAAGGGGCATTGTATGCTATAATGGGTCTAATGAGTGATGAGTAGAGTAGAACAGATGAAGTTGAAAAGGTTCTTGACGAAAGCATTTATCTATTTGTTATTTAGGTTTAATAAAAAGTGTTTTTACTGCTCCCAAAGTGTTTTGCGGCCATTTGCTACAAGGATTTACTTGAGTTGCTGAAGTGTGTGGTTCCAGGAGTGCTGACTTTGTTTTTCTACTGTGGCAATGTGATTATCAAAGGAGAGACTACTGTCCACCTGTGTCCCAAGGTCTCTTATCACACTTTTGGTGTTAAGTAGACTACCACCTATGTGGTAGTTGATGGGTACAGCATTTTTACCAAAAGGGATGACAATGCACTTTCTGGCATTGAGCTTGAGGCCATGGCTTTGACACCAGGCATCTATCTCAGTGAGGCCCTTTTGTAGGTTGTCCACATCGTTAGGAGTTTTGATTATGGCTCCTAGTTAGCAGTCATCTGCGAACTTCATCAGCCAAAGACCTTCTGTGTTAGCTTGTACTTCAGAGAAGTAGATACCAAACAGGAGAGGACCCAGGACTGAACCCTGTGGTACTCCACTTGTCACTGGTCTGAAGTCAGATTTGGAGTCTGCTACTTTCATAGTGTGGGTTCTGTCAGTGAGCCAATAGGCAACCCATATTGTGACATAGGGATTTGTACCTAGTTTAGTGAGTTTATCTATAATTCCGGAGTGGGGGATGGTGTAGAAAGCCTTGGTGAGATCTAGATAGGCTGTGTGAACCACCTTGCCCTCATCTACGGCTTTGGTGACTGCTTCAAAGAAGTCTATCAGGTTTAGGAGACATGATCTGCCTTTTACAAACCCGAACTGGGTGCGGTCCAGAGATTGGAGATTACCAATGTCTTTGTTTATAAGTTCCATAATGATTTTCTCTGTCAGTCCATTGACCTGGTATTCCAAATGGGCATAGCCATAGCTAGACTGGCAAGGTACCATCTTAGACTGGATCTTGGCATCTGATCCAGCAAATATACAGCTATTTTGGAACTCACTCTCACACTCCCTGTGCTCACCTCCCTGCATATACCTATAGACTTCTAATGTAGGTACAAACCCTATGTCACCCAGTGGATAGCCAACTGTCTCACAGACAGGACCAAGGAAGTTAAAACTGGGGAGTCCACATCTACAAAGAGGCCAGCCACAAGTGGAGTCCCTCAGGGATCAGTCCTTGAACTATTCCTTTTTGGCATTTACTTCACAGAAGTCAAGGCTAATGTCACTTGTCTCTGGCTGACTAAATTGCAGATGATTGCAAATTAGGAGCTCTCATTGAATCCCAGACTGATACAAAAGTTCTCCAGGAAGGGATGACACAGACAAACAACTGGTGTCAGAGCCATGGACTAAAACTAAATGCCAAGAAATGCATATTAGTATCCTTCTGGAAATTATCCACCCCTGGCAACTATCATATTGACAACACACCCCTTAGAGCTGACCCAGTAGTCAGGGATTTGTGGCACACATAGACAGTAATCTAGCCTTTGACCATCATGTTTCTTCAGTAGTGAGGAAATCATTCTATGCTGCTCGATTTATAAACAAAGGTATGACATCTAGGTCCAAGGAAGTCATTGTTCCACTGTATTTGGCATTCATCAGATCTATCATTGAGTACAATGCCCCTTTGGTATGTACCTAACCAGGCATATCCAACAAATTATGCATCCCACTTCTACAAAGAGTGGATTATGCATTTCTTGGCATTTAGTTTTAGTCCACCTTCCTCTGATTAGCTCAGTGTGAAATGGCAGAAACACTCACAAGTTAACTTCTTAATAACAAAGCTGAAACCTGAAACAACTTTTAAAAAAGCTTGAAAGAACCAATGAGGTGCTTACTCCAAGCCGTAGTCCAGGCAACCCCAGTCAGCCAATGACCACAAACAATTCACTCTCACATCACACATGCACTCAAATCTGTCAACAACAGGCACAGTTATGACTCCGTCATAATCCATGTTGGTGTGAACGACTTGAGACATACCTCACTAGACTATATGAAGAGAGACACGACTGAGCTTTCGGATTATGTGCCTCAGGCAGGTATGCCCCTAGCCTTAAGCAGAATTTTTCCTTCACCTAGAATGATGCCTCAATACAAACAAAAAATGATTGACTTCAACAATTGGCTTAGTTTCTGGTGTCATTCAAAGGGGATCTACTATCTGTCAGCCTGGAATAACGTGGTTGACAGACTTCAATGCTTTGCCAGAGATTGTCTTCATCTGTCCACTCAGGGATTTTGGTAACTGGTTATGGCTCTTGCCATCCCCATAGTGCTTTTTTTAGGCAATATCACAAGAACAAAATTCCTGACATAAAAATACCCTCTAAGACAACCTCAAGGTTATGCTGCTAAATGCTAGGAGTCTAAACCAGAAACTGCACTCACAGGAAGCAGTCCTAACCCTGGAAGATGCTGACATTTGTGCAGGCACTGAGACCTGGTTTAAGGCTGCAGAGAGCACCCCAGCTATATCAGGTTACATTTCCTTCTACATGTTCAGACCACAAACTGAAGGTGTGAGAACTAAAGGAAGTGGTGTATTAATATTCATTAAAGATAAATACACCTCTAGATTGTTTAAACAGCATGATTCCCTTGAATTACTTCAGGTGCAATTGACTGTAGGTAAGACCCCTCTTCAGGTCATTGCCAGCTATAGGACCCCCTCTATGAATCAGGACATCCACTCAGCCTACTTCAATCTACTTGAGTCAGTCAAGATACAACAAAACAGTCTGGTTTTGCATGACTTTAATTACCCATCTATAGACTGGGTAAATTATATGTGTTTTAACAAACCTGCCCAAAGGTTCCTGGACTTTGTTAACTCCAATGCCCTGGACCAGCTGGTTGCCATACCCACAAAGAGCTCAAATATCCTTGACCTGGTGATCAGTAACATGGGGGACCACTGCACTATCCCCCAGTGTCTGGCCATCCCTGGTGAGATCTGATCACAAATCAATCTCATTAGAAGTAACTACAACACAAACCCCCCTCCTTAGCAACAACTAGACTAAAAAACTTCTCCAGGGCCAATTACAACCTCTTACATTACGGCATAAATAGCTTTATAGCCCCTTCCCCCAATGATGGAACAGACACCTGTGCTGAGTTATAGCCCCTCCCCCAGTGATGGAACAGACACCTATGCTGAGTTATATACCAATGTTTTATACAAGTATCTGTACAATTGTATTGATTCTGCTGTACCTGATACAACCAAAGCAAGATCTTCAAGGAAAAACAAATCTGCTTGGTGGACAACTGCCATTAATAGGCTATACAATATGGGAAAGAAATTGCTGTCTAAGAGTAGGAAGGAATGGTCTCAGAATTGGAAACACTCCCTTGTCAACTTAAACAAGCAAATAAGACTCCTAGTGAAGTCCTCCAAAGCTAACTATGAATCCAGATTAGCTTCCCTAACTAAGGATAACTACAAGGCAGTCTTTAGTTAACATCTGTCACCTCAAAGGTAAGGCCCAGGTTTGCTCTAAACTCATAGTTAATGGTACCACATATACAGAACCTATGGATATAGCAAACCTGCTGCTGACAGTTTCAGTGAAAACGTCACTCCCCTCTCCGCACCACATATACCCCAAAGCATCCCTAACACCTGTCCCCCACCTAGTATCTCTGAGGATCAGGTCTTAAATGCCCTATCCAAGGCCAAAAACACAGCTTCTATAGGACCAGACAACATCCCAGGCTGTGTTCTACATGGGTTAAAACAGGAATTAGCATCACCATTGAGCATACTTTTCAATCACAGCCTAAGCACTGGCTTCATCCCAGCAGAATGGAAAACAGCCACTGTCATCCCTTTGCACAAAGGGGGTGCATCCACAGTCCCTGGGAACTATAGACTTATTAGCCTGATGAGCATTATCTGCAAGGCCATGGAACAAATCATCATGGATCTTATTAACAAAGATATAGGAAATTTCCAAATGCTTGACCCCACCCAGTTTGGCTTTGTCAAGGGGAGATCATGCCTGTTAAACTTGGTAGACTTCTTTGAGACAGTCACCAAAGCCCTAGATGAGGGCAAATCTGTGCATGTGGCCTACCAACACTTAGCCAAGGCCTTTGACACAATCCCTCAGTCAGGTATCATTGCTAAACTCACCCAGCTGGGTATCAACCCGTATATTGTCAGGTGGGTTGCAAACTGGCTCACTGATAAAACTCATACAGTCAAAATGGGGGACTCCACCTTCTCCAGCAGACCTGTAACAGTGGTGTTCCACAGGGATTGGTTCTGGGACCCCTACTGTTTGGAATCTACTTCTCCGAAGTACAAGCTAAAACTAAAGGACTGCGGCTGACAAAGATTGCTGATGACTATAAACTGGGAGCAATCACTGAAACCCCTAGCAATGACTAGTTACAAAGTCATGGTCTTAAACTTAATGCAAAAAAAATGCATTATCATCCCCTTCAGCAAGGGTGATGTTCCTGCAAACTATCACATCAATAGCAATATCCTAAGCACACAGTCAGTGATGACAGATCTGGCACACAGGTTGATAGCAACCTTAACTTTGATCACCATGTCTCCACAGTGATAAGAAGGGAATTTTATATTGCTCATCTCATAAGTAAGGGCATTGCCTCTAGAAAAAAAGAGGTTATAACCCCTGTACTCTTCCCTCATCAGGTCAATAATAGAGTAGAATGCTCACTTTGGTATGTTCCTTTCCAAACACCTGCAGCAACTGGAGAGACCACAAAGGTTCCTTACAAAGAAAATTCAGGATCTTCAAAATCTGTCTTATGCAGACAGACTGAAATCATTGTCACTTTACTCTGTGTTGTACAGACTGTTTACAAGTGAACTGTGCCTTGCATATAGAGCAATCTCTGACCCAAATTTAATGGAAATGCTGCACATTCGCAAGTCAAATGGCACATGGGTCACTCACTCAATGGACGTTAACCTGGTATGTGACATCAACAGAACTTTCTGGAGAGACAGATTTGTCTCACAGAGGTTGCTTCATCTTTGGAACAAGCTTCCTATTCATGTTAAACAAAGCCACTTGTTGGCCCTACTTAAGCACAATTTGGACAATTGGATGGGTAACTGGAAAATCACCCTGGGGGTTCCACCTGTGTCTCTCTTGGACAGGGGCAATAGGTGCTGATTTTAGTGTCTGCTTGAACTAGACACCCTTGGGAACATGGGTTGAACTTGGCTAGCCTTGTAAGGGCCCTGGGGCTGTTAACCTAGTAACATCCTATGATCCTATGATCCTATGAATAGAATGTCTACAGAGGTTCCTCACTAAAAGAATACAAGGCATAAGTATAATGTCCTATGCAGACCCCCTCAAGGCCCTATCCCTGTATTCTGTCTTTTACAGGCTGTTGAGGGGAGATCTATGCCTGGCATATAGGGCATTATCAGACCCCACTATGATGGACCTCCTGCATATGATTAAAAAAAACAGCACCAGAATTATCTGTTCTAAAGATTTAAACCTTGCCTGTGATATAAATTGGACCTGCTGGAGAGACAGCTATGTATCTCAGAGACTACATCATCTCTGGAACAGATTCCCCATCCATGTGAAGCAGAGTTCCTCCCTAAACCAATTCAAGTGTAACTTGGACAACTGAATGGGGAATAGGAAATTCATCCCTGGCTTGGCACCCATGTCTGTAATGGACACAGTCAATCTGTAAATGGTTCATCTCCCAGACCCCTGCTTACACTTATGAAGAGTACCAGAACTTGTCAGAGATTTGGGATGAATGGCTAGGCTTAAAAATGCTCTTGTGATCAATAGCCTAGTAAACACCTATGAACCATACCAAGCAACAAACATACAAACTTACCCAAAATCTCTTACAATTGGACCCTGGAATCCATCAGTCAGCCCTTCATAAAACACCTCTCCTTGGAAGATGCTGTAATCACTTTCAACAAACTATTCCTTGATATATTAAAGTACCATGCCCCTACCAGACAAAAAAGGATAAAGTCTAACTATGGTCCATACCTATCCAAAAAACACTAGAACTCTCATGAACAAAAGAGACAAAGCCTGGAAGTTCTGGCAAGCCATTAAAATATCCCAACTTCAGCAAAAATTCAAGGATCTCAGAAACAAAACTAAGACGCAAATAAATACAGATAAAAACAATAGTATAACAACCTGCAAAACTATCATAGACACAACCCTAAAAACCTCTGGATGTCTATCAAAAACGTACTTCACCCAGATAATAAAAACAATCCAAATCCCTTACCTAACTGCATTGACCGAGAAATTGCCACTCATTTCAATAGCTATTTCAGTGGCGGTATTGCAGACCTTAACAAAATTAACAAGTCTACTACACTCCAAACTACTCCATACTTTAGCACTGCTCTACCTAACCTCTCCACATCTCTGACCCCTTCATACACCAGTCTCTATGTCATGTATTAAGAAAAGTAATCACAAATTCAAACCATACTTCCTATATGCTGACAACCTCCCTATAGAATTCCTAAAAACAGCAGTCAATATAATAGCATACACTGTATCTTTACTCATCAAGAAATACATATTTGAAACCTTTGTTCCTAGTTGTTGGAAAAAGTCCTACATCATCCCACTCCACGAAGACAGAAACTCCAATGAGATATCAAACTTTTGACCTATCGCTATTCTTTCTCCACTTTCTAAAATTCTCAGAAAATGCATTCAAGAACAACTCATTAAGCATCTATTGCAACCCTAAATCCTCACTCCCAGACAAAAACAGTTTTCACCTCACTGAGAGCACAACTACAGCACTTCTTCTTTCATGGGCACCATTAACAAATCCCAGGATGAAGGTAAATTGAACTCCACTTTATTCCTGGACTTATACAAAGCTTTTGATACAGTTTCACATAGCAGCTTCTTCCTAAAATATCTTCACTCAGGCTATCAGAAACCACCCTATCCTAGTTTGCTACCTACCTGACAGGTTGAAAACAATCTATAAAATGGTTTGGCACCTCTTCCCTTTCCCTGCCTATTGACACAGGTATTCTCCAAGGTTCCATATTAGGTCCCCTGCTATTTAATATCTTCTTAAATATCCTCCTCACATCTATTAAACAAGCATCACTCATATGATATGCAGATGACTTCATCCTATTTTGCTCTTCCAACAACCTGACATACCTTCAACAAATAGTTCAAGTCTTTAATTCTACAGAAAAATGGCTAAAAACTGCCCAACTTCTGCTTAATCCCCAAAAATTAAGTTATTACTATTCTTCCCTAAAAGCCATAAGCAAGATAAATCCAACTTTAACAACACCACCCTGAATAGCACAAAAATTGAAATAGTCTCACACACCCAATTATTATATCTAGTTATTTCCTTGCAATAATTATATTTGTTTGTATAATAATAAATCCTTAATATTTTCATAATTTCTTTTGTATAAATCTTTTTCTTTATCATAATACTCTCTCTCTCTCATTCTTTTCTAAATTTGAGAGAACATTTCCATATATTTCTACATATCTTTCTATTTGCATCTTTCTTATTTTTCTTTCCCATTGTAAACAACTTTTTAAATGTTGTTGTCTTTCGGCTTTTCCCAGTTAGGGGTTGCCACAGTGGAACTCCGGTCCGCTAATGATTGGCAGTAGATTTTTACGAATGTCGAGGTGCCAGCTCGACGTTCAACCTTCAATGAAGGCACACCCATTTACGCATGTCTTTTGAATGCCCACCCAACCACGGGGAGGACATGCAGACTCCACGCAGAAGGCACTCCCTGCACTCCAGCCGAGAATTGAACGGGAGAACTTCTTGCTGTGAGGCAACAATGCTACCGCTGCACCACCTATTTTCTTTTAAATGTAATCCACAATTCTGACCAATTAACATAAAATGACCTCATAGTAATGTGATTTCTCCATAATTGTATAATTTTTCCTTATCCTTTTTCATTCCATTCTTTTTCATTTATTCTTTTTATTCCCTTTCCTATTTTAATATATTCTTTATTTTCATTGATCTCCACCCATATTGTTAAATGATCCATAAATCCTGTTACAACTGCTTCTCCTTCTGCTATACTTATTCTTTCAGATATTATAAAGTAATTAATTTCAGGTTTAAGAATACCTCTTCTATATGTCCAGAATTTTCTATCCCCTGTAACCAATTTACCACATTTCATGACTAATACCATTTTGCTTATGTCTTTTCCTTTCTTTTTTTTACCTCTTAAATCACAGCTAAAATCTCCTAGTATTATAATATTCATATTCAGGACTAAATAAATTAATATCTGTTGAAATAAATTCTCCCTTTCTTTACAAATAACATAAGCATATAAAGCTATAATTCTATATGGTTTTTCTTGCAATCTTAAATAATCAATAGTTAATCTTCCCATTCTTATTAATGTTACATCTAATATCTTCACTGCTCTCCAACATAGCACTGCTATTACTGAACAATGTCCATTTGCAAATTCCATATTATGTTTCCATCCCGTATTTTTCTGTTCACAATCATTCTTTGTTTGTTAAGAATCATATGTTCTCCAATATAACTAGATCTACATCACATTTGTTACACCATTCTAAAATCCCTATCCTTATTACCATATCTTTAATATCGTTTACATTTACCGAAAACATTCTTAAATTATTATTTTATCTTTTTTGTAATTTAAAGGAAATCATTTCCCAGTTTGATTTACATTACCTTCTCTCCATTTCCTTTCTTCATTTCTTTTAAATTTATTCCTTTAAACTTCCTTTTCCTGTCTTTTACTCTTCTTCAAAATAATTATTTTTTTTCATTTCACTGCTTTCTAATTTATATCTTCTTCATCACTAGTTTCTGAATCTTTGTCTATTTCCTCTCCATCCACTTCTCCTTTATTATCATCCTTTTCTTTTCCTAAATTATCTTCTATTTCAATTTCCAATTCTTTTTCATTTTGATCTTTAACCTCCTCTTTTTTCACTATTATTAAACTCTTATAGTCTATTCATAAATGCCCAGTTTGTTTACATTTATAACATTCTAGTTCACATTTCTTTGCACCATCACCTGTTTTCCCACATATATATAGAATTTCTTTTTACCACAATTATTTACAAAATGTCCTGCTTTCCCACAAAAAAAAAAAAAAACATTTTTGGTTGTCCCCGATATTTCACCACATCCCTATTACCTTCAGTATTTATAATACTTGGAATGTGCACATTTTTTCCATTTCCATTTTCAAAACATTGCAATCCCAACCCCCAGTCCATAAACCCCAGTTGTCATAAATGTTTGAAATGTCCATTACTTCTTTACAAATGTTTTTTAATTTTCTTTTGAAAGTCTCTGAAACAGCCTTCTAGCCTACTAGCCTGGTGGGACTAACCTGGTTAACAAAGGATAAATAAAATAAACAAATGAAACTTTAATTTCTAACATTAGTGACTGATTGTAACCTTCAATGGTTTACCAGAAATCAAAAATTGCATGAGTATCAAGGAAAAGTATGAAGCAAAATCAGGGATATTCTGCAAAATAAATACAGTTGAGTACTGTGTATAAAAGCTGATGTAAACAGAACACGCAGAGGCATGAAGCTATGTTAGTGCAGGCTACAATTTGATCCTTACATGTCTCACACCAGTCAGCATTTATTTCTTAAATGACAACTAGACTGGAGTTTGTATTTTGGATGGTTCTCAAAAACACATTGCCACTTAAGGACAAGGTACCAGTCATGTAGAAACATTTGCATTTTCACCTTATGAATCATTCCAGAATTGTGCAGCTGAGCCTTCATAGTGATGTTCCAGTGGTTGTTCATGCATTAGTATCTTCCAGACTGGATTATTGCAATGTTTTCTACCTGAGGCACAGTGAAGCTAATCTTGATCAACTTCAGACAGTGCAGAACTCTTCTTACTGGATACTTGTATTACAGACATCTCAGAGATTTGCAAATACTTCTTCATAAGGCCAGGCAGATTTTTAAAATATTACTGCTCAGTTATTGAGCCCTAGACTATCAAAATCCTTCCTATCTCAAGGAACTTCTGGTCCTCTATATTCCTTCATGCCTGATCCATCCTGATGGTGAGGGGCTGATGATGATTTCTTAGCTACATTTAGAAGCATTGAATAGGTACTTATCTAACAGGCCCAACACCTTTGGAATCCACAATTTTCCAACCTTTCAGCATACAAGTCTGAGGCCTTGTTTAGGAGTCCTCTAAAATATCTGTTTTTATGTTTGTTTGAATCCTCATTTTGGGTTACCAAAATCTAGACTTGTTTAAAATAATATTAAACATAATGTTAACTAATTTATTCCTATCTCAACAGTTTATGACCTGATTCAGTTTCTAGTTGCATATGTCAATACGTTGTATAAAGCTGCAGTTCAGAATGTTGGCAGTTCGGAATGTTTGCAATCAGAAGTGTGCCATTAGAGTGTTGACAGTTTAGAATGTAGACAGAGGTAAGGGATGTTAACATTAGGGCTCAGAATGTGCATGTTTGAGTGTTGGCAGGTTAGAGTAAGGATTAGGTGAGGTGATAGCTTTAGTATTATGAATGCTTGTTGGTGCATTTTTTGTGTCTGAGCCTGTCCTGTGTCTTGTGTTGTGGTAGTGTTACAGGAAAGGTTTTTTTTTTATGGCAAGGGTTAGGGTTAGAACACATTAATAAGATGGCAGGGGCGAGTAGGGCAAAGCATTAAGCCTGAGTTGCCACTCATATTTTTTCTTTTCTAACATAGTATTATAATCCCTATCCATTACATCACATTCTAAAATAGTCACAAAACACTTCTTCTGTCCTCCTCCCTCACCTTTCTACATACCCTTCTACTTGTTTTCTTCTCCATACTTCCTCTTTCCCACTCTTTTCCTTTCTTTTGACCTTTCCCCATTTCTCCCTATTCCTATCTCTTATTTTCTTTCTTATCTCATATCAATCTACACCTCCTTCTTTTCAACATATACTTATTCCCTACCATGACATCCCTTTCCTCAGTACATTAATCTACACCTTCAGTTCTCCAACCTCTCCTTATACACTTTCCTGCTGTTATTCACATTTATATCCTACACCTTCAGTACATTCTATCTCTTCAGTTTTACCCCCATCCCTGTATTTGTAAACTAAAATATTCTTTTTTATTACTAACTTAGCTAAAGACTTCCTTTTTATCTTTACTTTTGTTAGGCACTTGTTACTTGTAGTGCTACTTTTCTCAACATAATTTATTATATCTGATTCTTCAGAAGATTTTTGTGCATACCACAATGTATTTTGATTATATTACATCTTCTTTTGTCACCCTATTTGCAAACTTACAATATTCTTTGCTTCTACATACAAATATATGTTTTTTACTTTTATTTGATTTGCTATTTGTCTCTCTCCTATATCTATTGATATACTATATGCTTAATATTCTGGAGCTTTTTTTCTTCAGGACTTTGCTGAAAAGGGGTCTTGTATGGCCCGGTCAGACTATCTTAGTTAATGAACAGAAATAAAATAAATAAATAAATAGATAAGTTCATAAAACTTTTTTCAAATGATAAGTGCACTCAATAGGATGCTTTAAAAATATTTATAGTATCACGCATCTTAATGACATATAAATATTCTTTTAATTCTCTTACATTACTTTCTAGTAGTTTTTCTTACATAAAAATAGTCACAACAAGTCTATGTAGCAACGTAGATAACAAAAAACAGCTTTATACAAGCAACCCTAAGATCTGCTCAGATATATTCAAATGACTGATGTAAACCGCTGGACTTTCACTGATGTACCTACAGTATTTGAAAAATCTATTACATTTATATGTTCTTACTGATTTGTTTACCTTTCTTGTCTGGGGTGCTGGCTTTAACAGTTTTTATTTAAATCAACACGATTGTTATATACAAACAGTGATTCTTTGTGAAATGTTTGAATCAATTCTGGGTTTCCTTCAATAATTTTTCAAGTATTCCTAGTGATTTTTTCACAACTATATACATTATGTTCTGTTTTTATAATAGTAAAATATATTTTCTTAATTTTCTTTTTTTTCCTTTCTATTGAAAACAAAAACTCTGCTGTAACCTAAACCTTCCTGTAGAACAGGAGAATATTAAGTGGCTAGTTTAGTTATGTTTACATTAATAACTTGAATTTACAAACTGAACTTTGTAACTTCTATAGAAAAAGCCATATTTAGATTCCCAGGGAATCAGAAAGAACCCCAGGATTAGCGGTAATGGCTGCAGTATAAAGGCCCTCTTTCTGTGATGTGGGGAATTACAGTTTAGAGACACATTAACTACAATGAGGACAGACTTTATTACTAGCCAATTTGCATGTCTCTGAATAGCAGTTAACTATTGCAGTGCAGATCAGTACCATTCAGAGATAGTTAACCCTGAGTCTCCCACACACATAATAGCCACAGTGAAACGCACACACACACACACACACACATACATCATATACACCATACTTGTCCCTGTCCATGAGAAAGCTACCAGTACCTCCTTTTTCCAGACCTTATAAATTACAGATGATTACAGTCAGTCTTTAATGCCAGACATTAGAGTTTCACATTCCATATCTTTCAGTTATTCCATAGTAGTGCAAAAACTGCTATACTAATGATTTTTCAAGTTTGTAGATATAATCATTAACCTAACCTACCACTTTACTAACCCCATGCTGTAACTTCCAATACAGACACACATTCACACATACACTCACACATACAGCCCCTGACATGCTCACATACCACCTAACACTACCTGACCACTAAATTCCCCAGCACTTATATGCGCATTGATGGATGAACATAGCCATTATGCCAAGTTCATTATCATGAGTGGCCAGCAGCAGTCATGCTAAGTGTCACAGCCAGATGATTCTCCCTGCACTAAGTAAATGCTTTCCTGCAGGCAGTTCCAAGGGAAGCACATGCCTAATTAGCATATGCCCCTCCCTGGACTGCCTCATTAAGCATGGCCACAGAGACAGCACAGTTTAGTACTGCATTTCTTTATGTTGCATACTAGGCTTGTCATTTGTCTCTTAATCAGAAACGCTTATTACAAGGTGGTAATACACTAGTTATGATATGGTCAGTTTGTAATGTCCTGTACACCTCTTCTAACTGACAGTACTCCTTCAAAATCAAGCCTATTGAATCATTTAGAAGACAATTCATTTAATAGCATTTCTGTATTTTATATAAATACTGTATTTCATGATTGTCTTGTTGGTATTGATTGAATTATGTCATCTGCTAAATGTTTGTATATATTTTTTATCTTTTAACTGCAGTTCCATGTTATGGTTATTGTTTTATATTATAATTAGAGCTTTTCTCATTGGGTTTCTTCTGAAAGTGGACTAGGCCCAAAAGGAATTTCTCAGTTAACAGGTACAAATAACTAAAGAAACAGAGATATAAGTTCTCCAAATCTACATTTTAAGCAGCAGGTTGGGATCTCTCAACAGCATAGGAACGATATCTGGTTTCTTAAGGATAGAGCTTACTTTGTTTAACAGTGCCAGTGACAAGAACAATAGCAGTTTTGCCTACTGGCATGACTCATAAAACAGTCTTTGTAGGTACAAGTTGTTGATAAGCAGACACTGTATCTATGAATAGTTTTACAGAGGGATAGCAGTAGCACACGCTAAATTAAAACAAAATATGGTAAACAGCCAAAAATAAGATAAAATAAAAATGAAAATTAACATAATAAAGTTGTTTATTTATTAATTTATTTTTGGCTATTTACCATATTTTTCCATTTTATATGGGAAGCTGTGTTTCTAGCAAGTATGTCAGTTTTGTGAAAAACAAATCCTAAGAGGGATTTCATTATCCCACAGTGCATTAATGACCCACAAACTGAGGCTTCCATTTTTACTAAAAAATCCAACTATCTACTGTGATAATGCAGTGATAATACTAGAATGGATATAAACTAACAACGAGTCTAAGTCTACTGAAAGCATTTTTAGACAGACTGATGACTTATGACAAAGTACATTCTGTTCACAGAAGATCTATAACTTCTGGCCGATGACTTGATCTGAGACTCAATTTAAAGTGTTTGATGGTGGCTTGATGCCACATATAAGTCTGAAAGTTTAAGGAAATCAGTTTACATATTTACAGTCCAAAATCCTTTCCATTTGCCATCTCAGACTCTGGTGTTAAATAAGCTGAGGAGTCACACTGTCATAATATTTCAGGTCACGTGATACTATTTAATTGATTGTGAGGGGGCTGATTAAGTAGGTTTCTCAGAACATGACCTGGGTCAAAGGTAAGACATGCATATGTAATGCAAAAGCCTACATTCACAGTATAACAGTTAAAGCTACTACAACTGAATAAAGTTAAGTTATGATGAAAAAGAGGATACCTAAGGTACATTAGTATTAACACTTTAGACAGATGTCAATAAACATCCACTTTTGTTATGTGAACTTTTGGGATATATAAATTTAACTTAGCCCTCACCATGGAATCTTAAAGAGTGCTGTGAGGGGGCAAGAGAGTCTTTTTAAAAAAGACAGGGAACTAGTTGTCAATAACAAGGCTACGAACCAAAGAAGAAATAACATAGGTGGCGCTTTCTGCAATGAATATTCAGCAAAGCACTCTCTCTCCCAGTGATCTCCCAGTGACAGAGAGAAGGAAACAAACGTGTGGATTTTATGAAAACACCACAATAACCTATTTTCACTGTGATAAGAAACACAAACTAGAAGAGGAGGTTCTTGTTTGTCTGAAGAAGTCCCACAACATAGTGGGACGAAAAGCACTTAACTTCATGTTTAGAAAATAAATTTGGCCTCTTGGTTTACCCGTGCATTTCTGTCTGGAATGTATATGTGGATTTCATACGTGAGTTTACACTTGGCTTTTGAATTCTGTGTGACTACTATTTACAGCTGGGTTTGGACTTCTGTCGGCTGTTCGGTGGGTTCTGCAGTCCACAAGTTTGTGTTTTTCTCCAGTTTGTCATTTTCATTCATTTGCAGCAGTTTGTCATGGCTGAGGATGCAGTTCCTATTCCAACTTCATCTCCACTAAATAGCCAAAACTCGAACGCCACTATGTTTAATTTAATTGAAACTTTGACTCGTCAAGTTGAAACATTGAGTAAGAAAGTTGATGCTCTTTCCAGCAACATTAATAATAATATTAATCTTGTGTCTCATTCAGTAGGTGTTTCTAATAGTACAGAAACAAATTTAATTAATCAACAGCCTGTTGTAAATATATCGGACCCTGACAAAATAACATCTTCAGGCATGCATAATTCAGAACATAGTGAACAAGAGTGTAATTTATTACAACGACTTGACAACAATACAGAGAGATCTACAAACAGTAATAACCGATCCAGTGGGCTTATTGGAGCACCCAAATTGACCGAATGGTTAACAGAACCACTGTCACCTCAAACGCCAACTCACAGTGGTATCAGGGAGAAACTGGCTACGGATCCTATAGACATTTCGGTACTGCTTAAACAGTTTGATCAGACATTAGTGAAATACAAGAAACTGCAAATTGAAATAGCATATTTTCACGAATGTCTAAGTGAAGGTATAGTTCCCAAAGGTTTGAGATCCTGGCAATATCCAACTGGCCTTGTGGATGGATATCCCTTTCATCGAGAACTAATAAAACTTTTCAACAAACATGGCTGTAAATTATTAGAAGTTACCAGTAAACATTACCAGATACAGTCTACTACACTTATGCAGGAAGCAACTAGGATAGATGAGACTATCCAACGGCATATAAATTTTGTTCGTTATCAGTACAATTACGACAGGATTTTCACAAGTATTGACCAATACATGGGCAAAATTAAAGAAGGGAAATTAAAGAAATTGAGCAGAGATAGACAAGCATACAGTAATGGTACAGCATACCATAAACCTCCACCCTCCCAGGTAAGAATTAATTCTGTTATGACACACAATCAAGGTGAGGATAATATGCCAGAACAAGGAACTCATGGACAAGATATACACAATGTCACTAACTTTAATGATTCTGGCCCAGTTTTACATCATATTGACCAAACTGGTACATCTACAAGTTCTTCACCCCAAACTGTTTCATCACAACAACAAGTAAATTTTCGGATGGGTGTTCCCCATTACAACTTGAGAAGGAACAATTATTACTCCAACAAGAATTACTCCAATACACAAGGGAAGAGGGGGAGGTAAGTACTGACTGGCTTGAACATCCCAACATCCTGTATAATTCGGATAAAGATTTAAAGATTTTTAATTATAGTACTGTAACAGTGGAACCACTCGTTATTGAATTATTTACTCGAGGTTCTACCTTTGTTCCTAGTAATAGAGCAGATATGGTTCAAACTATCATTGATTTGAAGTTATTTTTGAGAAGATTAAATCTAAAAATGTTTTTTGCCAGTGAGTTCACAGTTGACAATAATTTGCATATAGCTAGCACATTTATACCACCGATGCATCCTACTTTAAACTTTTTTGAGAAAATTTGTGAAAATGATTTGAGAAATATGTTACATGCCAATTTAACTAGGACCAATACACGTTCAAATATCACAATGTTGGAAAGAAAGGCATTACAGACATTAAAGGAGACAGGAGTGAGATTGTTACAACCGGATAAAGGTGGAGGACTGATTATCATGACTCAACAGCATTACATTAGTAAAATGTTACAAACACTTAACAACGCAGCATATGAGGAAACCTCCAGGAATCAACTCCATCAATCATATAATACTATAAGATCTTTGTTCAATGATTTCTTTATTGAAGTCAGGATAGACATGACAACATTAAATTATTTAACAATGCTGACACCAAGATTACCTATACTTTTCAGCATCCCAAAAATTCACAAATCATTAGTGGATCCACCTATGAGACCATTAGTTGATGCCAGGAATAGTATACCTTATCCATGTGCTAAGATGATTGACATGGTCCTCCAAAAATACGTTCGTAAGGAAAAAGTTATATGTAAAGATTCCTGGTCTTTCCTTCAAAATATTAATAATCTAAAATTTGAGGATAATTTGAACTTCCTAACAGTTGATGTAAAAGATCTATACACCTGTATACCTCATCAGGATGGTATAGAAAGGGTCAGCTTTATTTTGAGGAAACATGATGCACCCCAAACAGAAATTAAATTAGTGGAAGAACTGTTAGATATTGTTTTGTCTTACAACTATTTTACTTTTGACAACAAAATCTACTTGCAGAAAATAGGTGTTGCCATGGGCTCCCCCTGTGGGGGGAGCTTTGCCAATTTGGTCATGGCATACTGGGAGCAAGAAGTGTTGGGTAAGAATATTAATATCATGAGTAAAATCAAGTACTATACACGATTTTTAGATGATATTTTTATTTTAATCAAAGGCAATGATGCCATGATTACTGAGCTAATTTCCTTCTTCAATTCTAGTATTGATTTTTTAAACTTTACGTACACGTTTAATCATGATAGAATAACGTATTTAGACATTGATTTACGTAAAGATTACAATAACAAAGTTTTTTACACAAAAATATATAGAAAAGAAACTTATTCCAACACTTTCTTGCATTACACTAGCAGCCATCCTACATATCAAAAGAAATCTGTTGTTAAAGGACAGTTAGTCCGGGCAGCTCGTATGATTTCTAGAGCTGACCGTTTCCATGATGAATGCCAATTACTAAAGGGAATGTTTATTAGTAGAGGTTACCCCCAACAACGTTTGGACCAACTAGTTAAGGAAGTTACAAATAAAAGAGAGACAGGCCTCTATCTTCCAATTCTTGGTATGAATCAATACCAAATAGAAACAAGTAACATCCATACTCGTCCTACTAATTTGGCATTCATCACCCCTTTCGGTTCTGACAGTGATACCATTATTTTCATTATTAATAAAACCCGGAATACGATTAAATTAGATAACGATATAAGCAATAAATGACCACCTAAACCAAACATCATCCGGAAAAGAGGCAGGAATCTCAAACAGATAATACAAAGTCACACAAAAACATCATTTCACAGAAAAGGAATGTTCCAATGTAACGTGTAAATATTGTATACACATGGTTACAGGTGAATCGTTCGCCATTAGGAACGTGATACATAAAGTAAAACACAAATTTAATTGTCAGTCGAAAGGAGTGATTTATTTAGCCCAGTGCAAATTATGTCCTGCCTTTTATATTGGCAAAACAGATAGAAAATTACGTGAGTATGTCTACGAGCATTTATATGCTATTAGGAAAAATAAGTTAGACAACGCATTAGCAAAACACATTACAGAAAACACTAATCATACATTCTCATTCAGAGCAATTGACACCATTATTTCAGATGGGAGAGATGGTCCAGATCAAGTATTACTTGAAGTCCTGGAATTATACTGGCAACTTCGTGGCAATGCCAGTGTTTCACCAGGATTAAATGAGATTTGTTCTCTCTATCCCATACTTAAGTTAAGAAGTTTGCGAAGATGAGATTATTTTAGATATTACTTGCAAATTGTTGTAAAACGTTTTTAGTATTTATAGCTTCTGCACATTAGTCCATGAAAATTGCTAGGAATGTCTATAGTTGTTAGACTGTTGTGTTTGTCCATTTACATATCTTATTACTATATTTTCTTCATTTTTTCAGTGTTTATTAAATAAATAAAATATAGTGGTTTTATTAGTAATAATATTAGCTAGTTTTTTATCTATCAAATTTAATTTGATGTATTCCATGTAGTCGATTAGCTAGAATTTATGGTTTGGTGTGTTGTTGCACCATTATTTGTATGTGGTCTCAATAGCATAATACAGCTATATTAGGTTTATTCACTGTATTTTAACACAAGTTTTAGCTCATTATACAAAATTTTTACTAAGCATATGTTTTTAGTTTAATACATATAACATATTTTATATTATATCTTAGTAGATTTTAAACATTATATAAGGTTATATAACGGAGTTGTTTGTTTACTGTTGCTGGGATACGGCGCTCATGTTTGCTGCCAATTTGATTATTTAAATGCTTTCAGAAGTTTGTTTTTGTTTGTCTGAAGAAGTTCCACAACATAGTGGGACGAAAAGCGCTTAACTTCATGTTTAGAAAATAAATTTGGCTTCTTGGTTTACCCATGCATTTCCATCTGGAATTTATATGTGGATTTCATACGTGACTTTACACTTGGCTTTTGAATTCTGTGTGACTACTATTTACAGCTGGGTTTGGACTTCTGTCGGCTGTTCGGTGGGTTCTGCAATCTGCAAGTTTGTGTTTTTCTCCAGTTTGTCATTTTCATTTGTTTGTAGAAGAGGAGGAGCACATTCTGGTTTGGGTACAACACGACTATACTCAATACTTCTGGTGGCCTCAGTGGTCAGTAGGTGGGTGACACTGCATGCAATCTTTAGTTATCTGAATACACTGACAATTAGAATATTAGTGTGGTGAGAAAGGTAGTCTTTTAGCTACAAAGAACCAGGGATGCTGTGTGCTTGCAGAGGCTGCCAGGTACTGAATGGGCATGATAGCAGATGGACAGTAATACTACAGGGAGTAAATGTCGATAAAATTCTTAAATTGTAAAATTATGAAAACTATGCACATCTGACTGTGGCAAAAGACCCAAGTATCCTGCACTTGTAAATTTCTTACTGTTGCCACGCTGCAGCTGTCTACCTTCCAATCCTCCCCCAGGTTTCTACTTATCCCATGCCTTTTTGAATACTATCATATTACCACACCCATGCACTCCCTGTGGAAGTGGAATCGATTGATCCACTACCATCCATGTGAAGTAGAAGTAAGATCTCTGCCTCAGAGATTCATGGATTGATAGTCAGTCCTGATCTCCTTGACAGTATGTGGAATCTTCCATGTTACCCCGGTGTCTGTGTGGGTTTCTCTAGATAGTCTAATTTCCTTCTTCTTCCAAGAAAACAAGCTGGTTCATTTAATGCACTAAATTTTCCATTTATATGTATATGTATAACTATGACTATATCTATATCTACATCTATATCTATATCTATATCTGTATCTATACATATCTATCTATCTAGGTATCTAATTGATCTATATTGTAGATCAAACACACACGTACACAAATACCTACATTCATAACTATATATATATATATATATATATATATATATATATATATATATATATATATATATGGATCCCTATCAGAAGCTTTGAGTTTTGAGTCAAGACCATATGATCGACTTTCTGCAAACTCAAAGTTTTTGAATGGAAATAGCAGTACAGTGAGGATCAAAGAATGTACCCTTTTCTCCACTATAGTGCGATCTCAGAGCTGGTATATATAGTATGCAGTGGGGTGCAGGGGGTTTGTCCCCCTGAAAAACATAGAGAAAAGGTAGACTTTCATTGTTTTCCGATGTTCGAGTATTTGGAAACTCAATCATATCATCTCGACAATATGAATTTTGAGTTTCTAAAAACTCAAGCTTATATACAAATACTTAAATTAGTCTAATGCAGATAACTCTGACATGAAAAATGTTGACAAAAAAGGACTAAGCAAAAAAGACTGACAGAAAGTAAGTACATCCAAAAGCAATGTTTTTGCAGGGGTGCAAGCCCCTCTTCGCCCTCACACCTCCTGCTAATTAAATATACCATCTCTGAGATCACACTACAGTGGGGAAAGGGCATACCCTTCACTGTTTTAAGGTAGATTCTGTCTATATTGTGTGTTTTAGATATTTTTGCTGACATTTTTAATGTTGATCTTATTCAGATTAGCTCAGTTCATGGAAAAAATGTATTCATCCACACTTATGAATTCTGCCATCTCCTATAAGCTTATTCATCCTTCAGATTTATAATTTTGTACAATTAAAACATGTCCTCTCTTTTCTTCTGTTGTATGCAAACCAGCAGTCTCAGTCTTCTTTACTCAGTTCTTCCTTCCATTTAGTTATTCTAGTTACATGCCTTTGTAGTGTCTCAAGCACTCCTGTCTTCCGTCCTACATAAAGCCTTCAAAACTGCACAGAATACTCTGTGTGAGGCCATAACAAGGCCCTATAAAAAGAGAAGACAATTTACTTCTCCTGTGACTCTGTACTGCTACATACAGTTTGACAGCCATCCTTTCTGTGGATGTTGCACTTTGGCTATTGACTAGAACACCCAGATCCTTCTGGTGACTGGATGCCCTCTAACTGTGACACTGCTCACACTTGTGACAATGCCCCATGACCCACACTCTTTTGTCCCATCAGTATTTCACCAGATTGCCATCCTAATATGTACTCCAGGGTTGATGAGTTAATTTGCTAACCTTTTAGGTGATACCATATGAAGTACTCATAATACATTTATATAGATCACATGGAAATTGCACTTTGTGCTATTACATTCATCACTAGGGACCTCCATTATGGTGATCTGACTAGGCCTTCCTACCATGAATTCATGTTGACTTGGGATTCTGCTTCACTGGTCTTTGGGACTAAACAAACCTCTGAGGTTATGGGACAAACAGTTTGTTGTTTGTTTTAATTGAACAGTCATGAACCTGCGATTCTATGAAACAAGCTAAGAAGACCTCCAAAAGTTAAAATCTAAATGAAGAGTCAGGTTCAAGTAGTGTGGGGTTCCACAAGGCTGGTCGGGATCGGAGGGAAGCTCCCCTGAGAGGCTCTGAGGGCACATGTGACACAGCACGAGGGGTTCAGATCCTTTCTAACTTAGCAAAATTATCTAAACTCTTAGATTTTATGGCTATGAGAATAATTCAGCTCGGTGTACTGTATTTGCATAATTATTTCTTTCATGACTGATTCCATTATTTTACAGTATCACTGAGTTTAGACTTAATTGCTCAGTTCTTTTACCTTTTCCTTCTGTTAATGCAACACTGGATCACATTTATTACAGTTTGTTAAATTGATAGTGGTGCCAATAATTCATCTTAGTTTGTGCAGAAATCAGGGGGTAAGACTCAACACGTACCATTGTCTTACCCACTTTAGCTGAGATTAATTTACCAAGCTGCACTTCAGCAATCTTAAATGACATCACACCAAAATCAAACGCACTGTACTTTGTCCTAGCATTTCACTTTAAAACAAATGAAAGCCAATGACATTAGGCAGGCAGTTAACAAGATCTGAGATTATACCATACCAGGCCTGATCTACTTCACTCACAGTTTATTAAAGCTTAGTGTGAACTCATATGCTGCCCACTAAAACACCCTTTTAGGTTAAAAGGGCATTTTAGCAGGCAGCAGACTTCTTCACCGATCATGATGTAAAAATACTTTTTCAAAAATTTGGAAAAATACCCCAATGAAACCTCTTCTCAAAATAAACAGCCCATTCTCCACCTTGGAGTTATACCCATTTATATACTTTCCACAGTTGCCAAAGTCTTTGAAAAAGCAACCTGTAACCACAGACTTTTTCACTGATCAACACCTCCTCTGCCCTTGCCAAAATGGCTTCTGTGCAAACCATAGCACTATGACAACCACCCGGATACTCACTGATGGCACACTTATGGCTATGGATGAAGGTCAATTAACTGGTGCAGTCTTCACAGAGCTCATCAAAGCCATCAACATAGTTGACCACCCCCTTATCAGTAAGTCTGTGCTTGAACCATGTAATTAGTGTCAGTCCTACTCAATGTTTTATCAATGTTCTTTCTTCTCAATCTTTCAGAATAAAATGAAGATCCATGCTCTCAATCAAAGGCCCTCTTCTCAAAGGCATCCTCCAAGGTTCAATTCTCTAGCTCTCTCCTGGATATTCTTCACATACAACAATAAACTGGCTGCACACATCCCAGCTCTATCAGTCCTTATATATGCTGTTGGCATGGTCATCTACATGTTAAACTCTTCCTGAGGAAACATCAAATCATTATCCAACTAGACCTCCTTTTCCTCATCAACTAACTCAACTTCATATAGCTTCACCTTATCCCAAGTAAAACTAAGGTAATGCTTTTTGGCACCCCAAAAAAAAGTCAAAGCAAACTCCAACTGGCACGAATAGTAGACAACAATGACACCGCCTTCAAAATGGTCACCCAATTAAAAAAACTAGCTTTTTGGCTGGACAGATATCTCACCTTTCAATTTCACATACAAAAAATTCCAGAATATATCAACTACTTTATTTTTGGGGCATGGAAAACCTCATACTTCTTATCCCCAGCAGATGGAGAAGCCATATGGATAGGCATCCTCCTATTTCAACTAGAACATGCTCTTCCCATTATGGCCAGTGCTTCCAAGAAAAAAAAAATCACTTCCTACAGTCAGCTGCCAACAAAATATGTTGCTTTATAACCCTATCCCCATATATTTGAAGCTGCTGTTCTGTATTGCAAATGGCCACCAGGCTACCCATGCAACAGGAGACTAAGGTCTTCATCTTCCTTCTGTTCAAACTCCTTAATCAAAATACCTTCAAGCACTTGGCTGGCAGGTTTACTACAAAGTATCTTATTTTTATATCATAAGATTCAAATCAGCTCTCACGGCTTCCCTTCACATACCAACACCACCAAAAATGCAGTAACTACAGCTTCTCTATCCTAGAACCCAAAATGTGGCAATCCTTACCCCCAACATAAGAGACTCAAGCAATTACCTAAACTTCCTGAAGTCCCTTAACTCTCACCTGGAAATAAAAGCCAAGTGCCATTGTTTCCCTAATGCTGATATAACCTAACTCTAATATATCCCTCTTCTCCTACTGTTCACTATTCACCTTCTACACTTTCTCTAAATCTCCTACTGTAAGAACTTCATTTTCTACATCTCTCACCCTACTTACCCCATCACTAACCTCTATACCCCTCATTCATTTAAATGCTTCTCTCATTTCTGCTCTTCTTCAGCCTCTGCCTTTTTATTCCTGCTTCCTCCATCACTGCTCTCACACAGCCTAACTTATTCAGCTAAGCTATACTTCCTTAAAAGTTTCTTTTTTTAACCTAAGCTATTTTCAGTATGACTTGAGTACTATGCAAAATACTATGAGTACTCTGCAAAATGCTGTATTATTTTACAATTTGCTGCTGTGTGTAAAAACATTATTTTTTGTTCATTTGCTGATGTATTCTTCTCTCACATCTAAGCAGAGCCTGAAATTGATCTACTAGGATCAGTGCTCTGCCCTGGTTAATAAATTTAAATAAATAAAAATGACTACTCCTTGTTTGTATTTATATGTGCTATCTGCCTTCATGCTTGTTAATCGTTTAGGCCCCCTATCAGTCCTGAGTCTATTCTTTTCCCCATAACGGGTATCTCCAGTGCACAGACAAAAGTTAACATAAAGTGCCATCATCTAGGCAGCTATGGAAGTAGTTTGTGCTGTCACTGCCATCCTGCCAATGACAGCTTTCTATAATGGCTCCTAGTATCTGACATGAACACCCACATAATCATGGGGGAGCCTTGCACCCTATTTGTGTGCATGCTTTCACCCCCATGCTAACGAGAGCTACCATCACCAGCTTTGGATTGACAAGCTCATGCCCTCATTCTGGACATTTCTGTGCCATGCACGTCTCCTCCTACAACTCCCATTCTCCCAGTGTTGCTTTTGCAGTGCCAGAGTTAGTATCTGAACTCAGATGATCTATGGCATCTAAGTCTGGCAGTTAGTGCAGAAGGCTAAGGCTATGAGATGTTAACAAGCTACTTCCTCTGGGACAGAGTTTAAATCATTCAACCTTCATTTGCCTAGTGTATGACCTTTTGTAAGTCACTTATCCAAGCAGTGCTTTGGAGCAACTGGAAACTTTGGCTAGGCTCCTAAATAGTTTTCTGGACTGTATGCCTAGTAACTACTTATGATCGTAAGCCAAAGTCATGGTTTTATCCATCTATGCCATGGAGAAGTCTTGTTTTAATTTCTACTTCTAAACAGATTTAGTTCTACTTTACATATTCTAAGTCATCTTTTTCTGACTATCTTTCACACTATTTTCATTTTAACTGTTACAGTTGTTTGTCTTGTAGCTTTGTCTTAACTTCCTAAATGCATCCTATTTCATCTTCACACCCCTCGGTTTTAATAGCACTGTGCTTCATTTTTCACATATACGTTTATTGCCATTTTAGAGAATGGGCGAACTGTACATCAGCACCCTGAATGTTCTCTAACAGGGTATTAATATACAAGTAAAGCCTGCTGAAAAGTGAGTCCACCCTTCATGGCAGCAAATCAAGCTGCTGTGGCACTCGAAATGCAAAAAAAACTAACAGCTGCCATTGCTTTACACTTGCTAAGCAGCGCTTTTGCTGTTTAGCAAGTGTAAAAAATAAACAGAAAAAAGTGTATGTGTTTATATATATATATATATGTGTATGAGTGTGTTTATGTTTCTCTCTGCGTGTGTGAGTGAATTCATGTATGAAAACAGAGGAGACTGTATGAGTGAGAGATCAAGAGACAGTGAGAGTGATCTTGTGTGAGTGAATTCATGTATGAAAACAGAGGAGACTGTATGAGTGAGAGATCAAGAGACAGTGAGAGTGATCTTGTGTGAGTGAATACATGTACGAAAGCAGAGGAGATTGTGTGTGTGTGAGAGATCGAGAGAGAGTAAGAGCAATCTTGTGTGACTGAATGTGTGTATGAAAGCAGAGGAGACTGTGTTTCTGAGATCGAGAGAGAGAGAGAGAGAGAGAGAGAGAGAGGTCTTGTGTGCATACCTCTCAACTGTCCAAAGTTTCGTAGAATGTCCAGATTTTGCCTCATATTTTTTGTCTGTTCCTCATAAAATCTGTGGTTTTCTGAAGTTTTGTGGCACATCAATGAGGAGTGAACTCACTAAATAATGACAGGCATTTGCGTTTCAGGCTTTATATCTTTCAGAAAATGTATTATAATACAAGAAATGTTATTCTAGCAAGTTTCTAAGTTTATAAGAGCAATATTTAAAATTTGTCCCTAATTTTGGGGTTTTGTCCCCACATTATTTTTGGCTTTGTCCAGATATTTTGTGTTAAGAGTCTGAGAGTTATGCTTATGTGAGTGAATGCAAGTATAAAACCAGAGAAGACTGTGTTTGTATATGTATGTGTGTGTGTGAAAGCAGAAGAGATTGTGTATGAAAGACAGAATGGGCTTTCTGTAAAATTGCTGTGTTTTACTTACTTATTTATTTAATTACTCTATTATTTTTTATATATTTTTGATGTAAAATGCTTCCTCCAACACCATTATCCAAGTGGTTAGTTTCCCAGAGGTGGGATTTGCCATTCCTGGGAGTTTGCAGTTGTAAATTGTCGATGTTGTGGTCTCAGTTTGAAACATTAGGAGGAGGAAATATTTTACATCAAAAATATATAAAAAAAATAATATAGAACGACAACAAGTTTACAGACAGCCCATTTTCTAAGTGCAATAATGTCCTCTACAGTGTGTGTTAATGTGTAATTAATGCCCTTCCAGGGATGTAGAGGCCCTCTGCCTGCATTATCAGGCCTCATAACACTCCTGGGCAGGTGCTAATTCCACATTAACACACACCCTGTTGGCCATTATTGCTTACATAAAGTCCATTTTGGTGTTCACTCCATTTTTTTTTTGTTTTTGCTTTCCCATACCATTGCATTGACTTTTTGCTGTGTTATTCTAAGTCATAGTCACATTTTATTTTTATCTTCTAAAGTTTTATAGCCTTAAGTTTTGCTAAAATTGATTCTCCGATCGGTATATTGTGCAGCAGTTTAGTAATCAGTTTTTCCAAAATGCCTACCAGCTTTAGGATCTGAGATCCCTTTTCCTTCCACATTCTTGAAAAACAGATCTTAGGCAGATACAGACGGCCTACATGTCAAAGCTGTATTTATATGAATCTAGTGGTCTACAAAAACTGAAAAACTGACATTGGTGGTCCTTGTTCAGTTACATATGTAGTAAACTAAGCATGACAATTATTAAATGTGACAAAGAAATGTGCTAGTGTTCCTGTTTAGAACATAATTTGTAACTTAAACTCACTGTATTGGAAAAGATAAAATAATACATAAATAAAACCCACTGGAGTGGGGGGCTTCGCACCCACCCCCCCATGTGAGGGGCTGCACCCCTCACACCCCCCCTATCTAAATATACCAACTCGGAGATTGCACTATAGTGGAAGAAAGGGCAAAGTTTGTTAGTGGTGGCCAAGTGATTAGTTTTCCAGAGGTGGGATTTGCCGTTCCTGGGAGTTCGCTGTTCTAAATTGTCGATGTTGTGGTCTCACTGTTACAAGAGTCAATGTTCTGGTAAGCTGACCTTTTCAAGTAGAACTATATATATATATATATATATATATATATATATATATATATATATATATATATATATACATACATATATTTATATATATATATATATATATATATATATATATATATATACACACACACACACACACACACACATATATATATATATATATATATATATATATATATATATATGTATATGTGTGTGTGTGTATATATATATATATATATATATATATATATATATATATATATATATATATATATATATATATATATATATATATATATATATATATATATATATATATATATATATATATATATATATATGATGGAAAAAAACACCAGCAGCAAAGATTAACTACTATTAATATAATCAAAAAACAAGAAATGTGCAAAGTCTGAAACACGGCCAGGTTCTAAATACTTTACTTTATTAAAACGTGGTAAGCGCTTTTGTGAGTATATACTCGCTTCTTCAGACCACGAACGAAACATAAAAATGCTAATGCATTTATAAAGTCATCATCCAATCAAAGAAGCTTTTCTTATTTCAGCAGCTATTCCCTTAAAGGGACTTCATTCACAACACCATATATATATATATATATATATATATATATATATATATATATGAACAAAGTTTTATATGTATCGAATCCACCTCAATAAAAACATATAAAATAAAATATATTGATACTAAAATGCACATAACTGCTGCATCTTTATTCAAATACCTATTGCAACTTCATTTGAATAAAGGTCTACTTTTTAATATAGTTTTTAATGGTATATGCCCATTTAGTCCCATAGCACCATCTGCCTGTAACCTGAAGAAAAGATCTTTCATATATAGCCTCTAAAAGGTTTTCAAAAAGCCACAATACTTTAATGATGCTACCACTTCCTATACAGCAAAGAAACAGCTACACTTGGAGTCAGTTCAGAAGCACGGGGAGACAAAAAATGAAATATGCCTCAGATGGAGAAGGGGCACAAATGATCAAGAAAATGTGGAAGATAGTGGACAATCATTAATATGGAATATCTCTCAAAAGACTCTATCCATTCATGAAACATCTGTCCTTGAAAATGGACTAACTTTCATTCCATCTCAGCCAGCAGATCTTGCAGAAACTATACTGGACTTGAAACTATTTATTCGTAATGTAAAGCTAAAACTGGAATGTCAAACATCTAAACCAGGTACTGATAATTTATGTACATATAAAAAGCCCAGTAGTGTAATTCCTGCAAATCATTCTTTATTGGAAGCCTTTGGCAAATTATGTACAGATGATTTATATCAATTATTTAATCAATTTGGGAATAAAAGGAGATTCTATAATTTAAATAAGTATGAACAAAAAGCTTTGAGAGATTTACAGCAGGATATTAACATTGCTATAAAACCCACTGATAAAGGCGGACCTAGAGTTATAATGGATACCAATTTTTATGATAGTGCGATGGTAGAGATGTTGAGTGATGGGAATGTACTGTATATAAGCATATTGATGGTTTAGAGGTTTATAAGATCAAAGGTGGTATTGATAGTGTAGTATTAGAGCACCTGAGTAAGAGGTTCATTACAGAGGACCTTTACAGATATTGTCTTGTCGAACATCCCACAGTGCCCTGTATACAGGGCATCCCTAAAGTCCATAAACACCTGTAATTCTGCCTCTAAGACCTATTGTTTCAGGTGCTGGGTGGTTAACAGAACCACTTTCTATTTTTATAGAAAAACAGGTACATCCAGTTTTGAAGTGTAATAAATGTATTTTACAGGATACAAAAAATATTTTGCAGGATTTATATGTTTTCTTTGCTGAGTAGAATGTTGTTAATGATTTTTATTTTGTAACTATGGATGTGTGCTCATTATTCACCAAGATTCCTAATGGGCATGGCGTTGCTGCCTTAAAAATATTTGATGAAGTATAATGAATTTAATATTATGAGTATTGATGTATTATGTACTTTTATGAATTTGGTATTGGAGAACAATATTTTTGTTTTTCATAATAAGTATTACTTGCAATTGGATGGCGTAGCTATGGGCACCTCATGTGCCAATAGCTACACCAACATTTTTATGGCTATATGGGAAGGCAAGCACATATTAGGTAATGACAATTTTAAGGCATACATCCCTTTCTATTGTCGCTTCGTGGATGATGTATTTTTATCTGGACTGGGGGAGACAATGAGTTTGACCGTTTTTGTAGTTATCTGCAGAACATTGATGACTTTTTAAAGTTTGATATCAAAAAACATAAGGAAATGGTCAAAGTTGTGAATAAAGGGGTGGGTGCTATTTCTACAGGGATATATAGAAAACCTTGTTATCATAATAAATTATTATATAGGAATACCATGCATCCCCCTTATGTGTTCCCTAACATTGTTAAGGGACAGATTATAAGAGCCTTGAGGCTTAATGTCACTGAGAAGGGTTTTGAGGATGAGTTGATGCATTTGAATATAAATTTTATTAATAGAGGTTATCATCCCCAGCATATTAAATTAATGTGTGATAATATACGTCAGCAAAGGGGCAGTATTATTCACCCATATTTTTCAATGAACAGCAACTGATACAGAAAGCAAGAGCAGATGGTATAAGATATTCTATGTTCTATAGTAATGATAATAAATATATTAGAGAAATAATTAATAGACACTGGAGTGTATTACCTACAGATGAAAAGTTAAGAAACATAGTTGGGAACCGACCTAGTTTCAGATATAAGAACAAAAAATCTGTTAAGAGATTATTATGGAGCTATAAAGACACATGATATGTTAGTAGTGGTTTAAAGAGGGAATCTGGATGTACAAACCCTTGTGCAACATGCAACTACTGTCAGTACATTGAAAGCAGTGGCAGGTTTATTCACCCAGTCACGCAGAGAGAGTTTGTTTTCCATGTTAATACAAATTGCAACAGTGTAAACATTATCTATTTAGCTCAGTGCACCATCTGCCATTTCTTTTATGTTGATTTTTATTTGTCTTTTCAGCTTTTCCCGGTTAGGGGTTGCCACAGCGGAACTCCGGTCCGCTAATGATTGGCAATAGATTTTTATGGTGCTGAGTTGCCAGCCTGACACCCAACCTTCAGAGAAGGCATGCCCATTTATGCATGTCTTTTGGAGGCCACTTGACCACGGGGAGGACATGCAGACTCCACACAGAAGGCACTCCAGCCGTGAATCGAACAGGAGAACCTCTTGTTGTGAGGCAACAACGCTACCGTTATACCACCGCTGTGTGCTTCTTTTATGTTGGTAAGACCAATAAACGATTAAGGGATCATATAAGAGAGCATATGTATAACATTAGTACTAAAAATATCACTAATGAATTGGTGAAACATACTGTCAATACTAGCAATGAACATCGATTTAAATTTATGGCTATTGAACAAGTAAGAATAAGTGAACATAACGGAGATTTATGTAACTATACTGAGGTTAATGAAACTAAAGGGATAGTCGAGTTATGGGTAGACAGTGCTATGGGACTAAATGGGCATATACCATTAAAACCTATATTAAAAAGTAGACTTTTATTCAAATGAAGTTGCAATAGGTATTTGAATAAAGTTGCAGCAGTTATATGCATTTTAGTATCAATATATTTTGTTATTTTATATGTTTTATTGAGGTGGATTAGTTACATATAAAACTTCATTCATTTTTATATATATATAAATTGTGTTGTGAATTAAGTCCCTTTAAGGGAATAGCTGTTGAAACAAGAAAAGCTCCTTTGATTGGATGATGAGTTTTTATATGCATTAGCATTTTTATGTTTCATTTATGGTTTGAAGAAGCAAGTATATACTCGCAAAAGCGCTTACCATGTTTTAATAAAGTAAAGTATTTAGAACCTGGCTGTGTTTCGGGCTTTGTAAATCTCTGTTTTTTTAATATATATATATATATATATATATATATATATATATATATATATATAATATTAAATAACATTCATAACACTGAAATTTCATAACACTGAATTTCATAACATCGAAAATTCAAAACACTGAAAACCCAAAACATTGAAAACTCAGAACATTTAAAGTGTGCCTCATAACATTGAAAACTACATTGCACAAGTAAATAAGATCCCCTCCACCTACAACAACACCTAACTAACAAACACACTTTCTAATACATTTCTGCAGTGGGGGCTCTGCCCCCCATACCCCCCATAAATGAAATATATCAACTCCAAGATCGCACTACAATGGAAAAAACAGTGAGTGAGGAAATTAACTTTTCTCCACTGTAGTGCGATCTTGGAGTTGGTATATTTAATTTACAGGGGGTGTGGGGGGCAGAGCGATTCTCCATGTAGGAACAGTGTAGCGGCCCAAACATGGAATATGGCCTCCGAGTGATGCAGGAAAGAGGGCTGGGGGTGTGCACGAGCGTGCGGACACCATGGGGATATGGAGGTGTCCGTGGAATGCAAATCACCTCATATGCTGGTGAAAACCATGCAAATGAGGTGATTTTTTGATTCAGCAAGCAGAAAGGCACCTGTGTAGGTGCCATATCAGCATAAAAAATGTACAGAGTTACAAACCGTGTACCAGCGTATAAAATTTAAACAGGGGCTGTAACAGCCCAAATAAAAGGTTGCATATTGCACAATAGACATGTAAATGTTCAAAATTATGGCCATTGAGTTAAAAAAGTAATGCGATATATGAAAAATTAAACTTTTTTTAATACATATGCCACGCTTAAGTGGCGTGCAGTGACATGCAAATATGTTATTTTGCAAAAAAAGTAATAAAATAAAAAGTGTAAAATATGAAATTTAAAGCTATGCAAAGGTATTGCATTATAGTGGCCAGCCTGCAGAGTCATACAATGGCAGGTTATAGTGGTAGTTAAGGAGATAGGCCCTGGTGTAGTGCAGTATCCAGGCTATACATAATTAGGTGTAAGTAAATGAGCTAGGGTTATTGAATAGCAAAAAGGGCCACTGTGTCCATAGGTACTAACCATGGTAGGGTTGGAACTGTGTTGGTGTAGGCAGAACAGATAGCTAACATCAAAAGGGGGTGTGTTACACCATATTTAAGTGGATTGGAGCTTATCAGTGCCTATTTGTGCTCAGCTAAGCAGAGCTAAAACAGGGGGCATGTCTGACGCTGCTAAGCTATACTTAGCTCCGCTGCACATGTTTTAGCTGGTTAAAGAAAAGCTAAGTGTGTCTGTGTACAGGGGAGGGTCCAAACTGTTGAGCAATGTTTATACTAGTACTACAGGTTTGTACGGAGTGCTGCAGGGCTCAGCAGTGAAAGAAATTGAAAAAATATATAAATAAATAAAAGGAAATAGTCTGGGAAAGCCAATCAAGTATAAAAGACTGGTAAGCCCTGTTCCACTGACACTGTTCAATTTAAACTCCTCAGTGATATACCTGGCAGGTGGAATGTATCATAGTCAGCCAATAACATAGGCTGCATCTGCAGCACACCACTATAAAGTATGCATACACCCTTCAATCTGATTTTTCCCACATACTCTGCAACATTGAAGTGCACACTTGGGAATTTTAACTGACAAAATTATAGAGGCTGCTGCTGCTCTGCTACATCTGTATGTGCTAGAGGCTGTGGTCAGTGATGATGGTGATGCTGACAATAGGCCCAGAATGAGGAGCAGAAGAGTGTTCAGGCCCAGGATAACCTTTCAAGGACTACATGAGCTGAAGACAGTAGCATGCTACAGCGTGGACAAGGACATACTACAGGAACTCACTGAGCTCTGCCACCCTCACCTTAAGCCCAGAGCCAACAGAGGGGAACCCAACCCAGTGGAAACAAAGGTATGTGTAGCCTTAAGAATACTAGCTACAGGTACTTTCCAAAGACCTACTGGGGACATTATGGGGGTCTCACAGGCATCCACATCCAGAGTACTCCACCAGTTCCTGGATGTCATGCTAACACATGCCAGTGAGCACATTTATTTCCCCAGCACCCCTGAGGAGAGGACCAGCAATATGCATCTCTTCTACCATGTAGCACAATACCCAGAGGTACTTGGTGCCATAGACTGCACTCATGTGCACATCAAAGCGTCACCTGGTGAGAAGGGTAGAGTCTACGTCAACTGCAAGGTGTGTCACTCCATCAACTGCCAGGTCATGTGCAATGCCCAGGGCATTATCATCAGTGTGTGTGCTGGCAGCCCTGGCAGTTATCATGACTCCCACATCTGGCACACATCACAGCTGTACCAGGCATTTGCCAATGGGGGACATCCCGTACGGTCATCTACTGGGGGATGTTGGCTATGCACTGGAACTGTGAATGATGACACCCATCAGAAATGCACACACACCAACTGAAGAATGCCATAATGAGGCACACGCACAAACTAGGAACACTGTAGAGCATGTGTTTCGGTTGCTGAAGTCGTAGTTCTGCTGCCTTGACATATCTGGTGGATCCCTGAAGTTCTCTCCAGCCACATGTGCACACATGTGCATAGTATGTGTCATTCTACACTATTTGATCCTGCGGAACAGCTGTGGCAGGAACTTCCAGGGAAGGGACACACAGCCCTCCACCATTGCCAAGGTCCCCAGAGGCACAGGGGGACTCAGGGGAGGAACTCCCTGAGCCTGTCCCTGTAGGTAGATGTAGGTGTGCACAATACACCCTTGGCAAAGAGGCAATGCATAGCACATGCACTGACAACCTAGGGACCCAGGGACTGACACCTCTGTACGACTCACATACACAGTAAAAAGGATGCCAGCCACATCACACTACCTGTGCCTTACCATGTATAGGCTGTGTACTGTGTGCATCTGACAGAGTCAGCCCTGAAGCACTGTCCTCTCAACTGCTACAGGCAGAAGGTAAGTCACTCTTCTTAACAACAAATGAATGGGGTAGTAGATTGTGGTAGCATATCTATGGTATTACTTCATGTATGCAAGGGAATGGAGTGGGCTGCGAGGATAGCAGCAGACAACTGACAGCTATGGGGGACAACAGGAACTCTCTGCCAAATACTGGCTGCCCCAGAATATTCAGTAGGCTCCAAACCAGCAAAACCCACTGCACAATGTGAAGGACTTAAAACAGCGGGTTCATAGGACAGATGCATGGATGTCAATGTTGGAGTCCCATTCATACCTGTCAACCTCTTAGAGTAAGAAAGCTGCACAAAGCCATAAAGAAATGTGGGGTAAAGGCCCCAAAACAGGGACAATTTTTAAATATTGCTCTTACAAACTTAGAAAGTTGATAGAATAACAGGTTTTGCACTAGTGTGAATTCTCTGAAGGGCAGGAAGTCTGAAACTCAAATGTCTATCATTAGTTTCTAACTTCAGTCTTTAAGGATTTGCCAGTAATTTTCCAGACAACCACAATTCTATGAAAAATTATCCCAAAATATGAGGCAAACATCTGGACATTCTGCTAAAATCCGTACAGTTGAGAGGTATGGTCCCCTCCCCCCGACGCACCTGTGTTCCCATAGAACTGCAGTAACATTTATATTTGTAAGGTAATAGCAGCAGACTGCACATTCCCAGGGCTGTCCCACTCAACTTGCTAATATGTTCCATTTCCACAATATGCAGGGGTCAATGGGCTATGTATGTGTGTGGTTAATAGTGTCAGGAAGTAGACAGCACTGACAGGTGGCTGTTTTGGCTTAGTGGGCTAAGTACATTACTGTGGTTGACAGGTCCATGGTTCTAGACTGGCTGTGCCTAGTATTTTGCATGTCAGCTACACCTATGGTAGGAGTTCTACAGACTGTCCAGAAGTCAATATTTGTTACTATAGGAAAACTGGACAATGGAGGGACAGGGGGACACAGATATGGACACTACACAGCTCTGAGCAACCTAAATGGTGCCTAGTAGAACAGCAGGTTGTGGCAAGTCAAGTCTAGCACTAGGATATAAAGGCTGCCACGTGGCTGTGCCAGAACTGACAACAAGTCAGTGGGGACCATCCATACCCCATGGATGGCAAGGTTTCTCAGAATGTCCACACATATGCCTCATATATCTGTTCTGTTTGTCATAACATTGCATTTATTATTTTATTTATTTTATTTTACATTTGCTAACCGGGCTGGTCCAACTGGATATATTTCCATTGTCAGCATAGGCCTGGGGAGAAAAGCTCCACAGTAACATTGAAAAGTTTATAATGTACAATTATAAGAGAAACAAATTATGATAAAAATAATGAGAGAGCAGTAGTTACAAAGTCATACTATTAGAGCAACACAACATTCAAAAAGAATTACATACACAAATATAAAGAAAAATTAAGTTAAAAATAATCAGAGAGCCTTAGCTAAAGAGAGGTACGCTAATTGTGAAACACAAAACCTAAAAGGAGTAAGATACTCTTACATTAAGATATGTGAGGTTGTTTACAATATGTTCACAGTTTAATTCATCTCCTATTTGTAACAATAACTTAAGACAGTTACTACTACCCAGAGGTAAGCAGTATTAAATGGTGATGGGAGGCAGTATAGAGAAAATGGCAAAAGAGAAAGCAGACAGTTAGTCAGGGTAACAGTATGGGCATAACCAGTGTGTTTTAAGATGTTTCTTGAGCCTTTGTTTAAAGAGCGGGAAGGAGGGAAGTACAGTTAGATCTGATGGCAACAGGTTCCAATATTTTCCAGTGGTATTAGAAAACAAGGAGTCAGCTGCCAAGTTATTAGACTTGCTAATACTAGCCAGTAGTTTGGTGGAAGAGCGTAAGGAATTGAGGTTTGTATAGGGGGTAATAAGGTTAGAAAATATTGGTGTGTTGTTAGGTTGGTAGAATATCCTATGGACAATGGGAAGTTGGGAAAGTATCAAAATGTTTTTTAGTTCAAGCCAGTCTAGCTGCTCTAGGTTCAGACAGTGGTGATTTCTAAATGGGTTCCCAGTGGCAAATCTGTCAATATTATTATAGGAGTTGGCTAGTTTAGAGAGATTATTTTTCTTTAGGTTGGTATAAATGGGGGAAGCATAAAGAAGAGTAGAGATTTGATGGGAGTGGGCAATTGTAGCTCTGGCTGTTGGTGTTAAGAAGGGTTTTATTCTATATAGGTATCTATTTACGGTTTTTATTGTGTTATTTATATGATTATCAAACGTAAGTTTATTGTCAATTAAGACTCCTAATAGTTTGGAGGTAGAGTGGAGGGTTATAATGGTGCCATTATTTGATTTGATAGAGAAAATGATCGGGGGGGGGGGCTTACTGTTAGGTGTGAAGAGTAAGAGCTTGTTTTTTTTGGCATTTAAAAGAAGGCAACGTTTTAAGAACCATGCTTCGACTGAGTTAAATACTGTCTGGGTTAGGGATTGTATTTCAGATGTGGAGTTGGCAGAACATATGAGCATGGAATCATCTGCATATTGCATGCAGGTAGCTTGAAGGATTGCTAAGTGAAGGTCGTTGATGAATAATGAGAATAGAAGTGGACTTAGAATGGAGCCCTGGGGGACTCCAAGGGAGACTGGCAGGTGGGAAGATAGTTTATTCTCCCAGAGGACTGCTTGTTGCCTATTGGTAAGGTAGGACTTAAACCAGAGAACAGCCTTGGTGTCTCGAGCAAGGGATTCAAGAGTTTTTAGGAGCAGGGGGTGGTTGACCATGTCAAAGGCTTTTGACAGATCAATAAAGAGTGCTGATGAGAGGATGTTGTTATTACGTTTTTTATTGATGGAGTCTGTGAAAGATAGGAGGGCTGTGGTGGTACTATGAAATGGCCTGAAGCCATGCTGACAGTTAGCTAGTATATTATGTTGGGTTAAGTGGTTAATTAGTTGATGGTGAATGCATTTTTCCATAACTTTTGCTAAGGGTGATAAGAGAGCTATAGGCCTGTAGTTGGAATACTCATTGGAGTTCCCGCTTTTATGTAGGGGGATAATGTGGGAGATTTTCCAGATATCAGGGATTGTTCCTTCATTTATGGTTCTGTTTATAAGGATGGATAAAGGATAAGCAACTGCTTTAGCTGCTTTTTGCAGGTATTCAGATGGTATTTGGTCAGCAGAGGGGGTACACGGCTTAAGTTTATGGATACGTTTTTGGATGTACGAGGTAGCGATGGGTTGTATTTGGAATGCTGGGAGAGTATCAGGTAAAGAGGTTGGGAGATTAGAGTTGTTTGTGGAAAGTTGACAGGCTAGACATTTTGTGGTGTCTGTGAAGAAGGTATTGAAGGTGTTGGCAGTTTGAAGGGAGGTATTGTTATCAGCCCCTAGAGGGGGTGGTGTGCTGGAGTGCCCTGAGTGTAGGAGTCTATTTAAGCTAGACCAGAACTTTTGTGGATTGTTATGGATGGTGAGATTGCTGTAGTCTACAATAGTAGTTTTGTTGTCAGTAAGTTTAGCTTTTTTGTAGTATTCCTTAGCTGTCTAAATGTTTGTTGCTCTGAGATATTTTTGGATGCTCTCCACTTGGCCCAATATTTATTCCTAAGCAATATGAGTTGTCTAGTTTCTTTTGAAAGCCAGGGGGCTGGTTTGGACTTCATTTTGATAGAACATTTAGGGGCATGCTTATCAAGGATAGTTAAGAATTTAGAGTTGAAATATTTAACAACCTGCTCAAGAGGGAGAGTTTTTAGTGGGTTCCAGTTACAGGCATTAAGTTCATTTTGGAATAATACAGGGTTAAAATGTTTGTTGGTTCGAGAGATCTTGTAAGTGGGGGTGTTAGGGATGTCATTCTTTTGTCTTATAATGTAAGTTAACATATGATCACTTAAGTCATCTGGTAGAGTTCCTACCTTGTAAATTTGATTTGTTGTTTATTAATAAGTATCCAATCTAAGATACTCTCTTTGTTGTTAGGTTTGTTAAGTCTAGTGGTGGTGGTAATAGTTTGACTAAAGCCATGAAGATTAATATGTGATAAAGGATTATCTGTGTTTACACATTTCCATTCAGTATTAAAGTCACCTAGTATAATAGTTTCTTGTGGGTAAGTAGTTGATTCCCAGCTTAGAATGTCTTCTATTGTAGTACTATTAGTACCAGAGGGTAAGTAAATGCAGATAATGTATAGGGCTTTGGAAGGGTTTAGTTGAAGTTGGGAGATAAGAACTTCAGCCTTACTATCTTGAGGTGGGTTATAAGATATGGAGGAGATATGTAGCATGGATTTATACAGTAGTGCTACTCCCACACCCCTACATTTTATGTGGTTGAGTCTCAATATGTTGTAACCTGGGGGGATTATTTTGTTATCTTTAGTTACCTTTTTTAACCAGGTTTCTGTGAGGCAGAGGGTATCAAAGGAATGAATATCAAGGAGGGCATGGAGATGGGCAATTTTATTATTTATACTGCGGATATTGAGATACCCGTGGTAGTGGTACTGAGGTAGCGTTGTCGCCTCACAGTAAGATGTTGTCACGTTTGATTCTCAGCTAGAGCGTCTTCTGTGTGAAGGCATGTGTGAATGGGCATGCCTTAGTTGAAGGTTTGCGTCAGGGCTGGTAACTCGGCACGTAAAAATCCCCTACCAAACATTAGTGGACCGGAGTTCCGCTGTGGCGACCCCTAACCGGGATAAGCCAAAAGACACAACATACTGCGGATATTGAGATGACCTAAAAGTAAGCAATTAGAGAGACAGGTTTGGGTTGGTAAGGTGGGGGGGAGTGGTACACGGAGTTGTAAAAGTTGGGATGTTTGTTGGGCCTGGGTTAGGGTGGATGTCACCGTCTTTTAAGGTGGGAGTTTTTAGGGCAGAAATTGGGTAGTTGAGGAAGCTGGTTAGATATTTTAGCTTCTTTACAGTTGTGTTATTGAATTTAATATGAGTAAGTCGATGATACTTGGCTATCAGGTAGCAGGGTGTGGATGTGGTATTTATTTGAAAATGGGTAAGAGTATAATTGTAACTAGCTGCTTGTTTAGGAGAGTAGTTGAAGTAGTAATAATTCAATTTATCAATGGAGGTGAAGAGATAGGCAGAGGTGAGGACAGGTATGAGAGTAATTATGCGTATACATTTGGTTAGGATAGGTTTAGTTGTAGAAGACATATTATAAGGGGTTTCTTATATAGCTACAGCAGGGCCTGGGTAGGATAAGACAAAATAATGTATGGGTTTTATAAAGTTCTTTGAGTGGGAGCAGTGATAAGGTAATGAATAATCTTAAAAGGTGTAGGAAGAGGTACTGGATGTAAGAGGTGAGGAAAAAGTAGATAGGTGGAGTGTGGTTAAATTATATAGATTGGTTGAAGTATAATATTGGAAGGTTGGGAGAGAGGGTGTGGTTAAGGAAGTATAAGTTTAGGGCCCCTGGGGGTGGGTGGGAATTGGGGGTGGGGTAGAGTAGGGGAGCAGAGTGAGCCCACAGGGTGAACGGAGCATGTTAGAGCTGAGAGAAGCTGAGAGGTAATCAGTTATTCAGTGAGACTGAGCTCTATAGAGCTTTGAGTAGTTATGTGGCACTTTCTTTAATTACTTTCCTTAAAAAAGAAATGCAAAGGGTGTCCTTAGTTCTAGGTGTATAGGGGAGTAGGTATTTAATAAAGAACTCTGAAACAGGAGTATTAAGTGACAGAAGATTAAGCTATCTAGATTATCTACTTTTATAACTAAAAGGTAAATCCATGTTTTATGCCTTTCTGGAGGAGGGGGGATATCTAGAAGTAAAGATCCCACTGGGATAACTGGAGATAGGTGTTCAATAGAGCTAGGGGAGTTCAGCTAGAAGTAAAGATACAGTTTTAAAAGCCTTGTCTTCTGCTACCGTCTAATGGCCTATATGGGAAATTACACTAATTCACTAAGCTAGATAGGAGGTAAGGCAGAGAAGGAAAAAAGAGGGGATGGACGGCCTCAGGGTAGGTCCACAGGTGTGCTAGCCCTTACAAATAGGTTTACCTAAAGCACTCACTAATATATAGTTAAAGCTGTAAAATTGTAGGATATCACCTATGCTGTGAGGCTGAGAGAAGCACTTCTAGGTAATCCACATAAGGTAATAATCCACAAGAAAGGACAGATAGATCCACACCAAAGTGAATAATTTAGCGCTTTCGTTTTTTAATAAAAACTTCACCAGAATCACGACCAATACATACTCTGACCCAATAAATACCCTCAACCCTTACAAAATTAGCATACATAATTACTGACATCATCATCAATTAGTAAAAAACACACAAATATGAATACAGTTAAAGTTACATGTGCATATACTAAAAGTTAAAACCCAACCATCAGCCCATAAGCTCCACACCATAATATAATACAACACCGAAATTATTGCAAGTAGCCCTCTGTTTTTAACCTAAGAATAGAGCTAACTGAAATGTTGGAATTCGGCCCTGGATAATGTGATGCATTTGTTTTAAGTTGCTATCTCAATTCTTTAGACTCTAGAAAATCATTAAGTGGACCACCCCTGTCTCCTAAAATAACTTGATCAAGCACAGAAAATCTGAAAGAATGTCCATGGTTATTAATAACATGTACAGCCAACACATTTTTTATATCTTGTTTCTTGATGTTGTAAAGATTTTGATATATTCTACTCCTAAGGGCATTAATAGTTTTACCAATATAAAAACAGGGGCATTGGGTGCACTTCCCTATGTAAACTACTGCCTTACTGCTACATGTAAACTTTTTATGTTTAAAACTGCCAAAATTGGGTATGAATATTTCTTTCCCTTCAATAATGACTTGACATTGTGAACAAAACCCACATTTAAACATACCCATAGTACCAGAATGTTGTTCCATGTTATTCTCCAACATATTTTTAATGGTAGTATCCTTTTTATAAATTATATTAGGTCTTGACCCTACAATATTAAGCAACTCCTCATCGGTATTAAATAAATTCCAATTATGCTGAATGATATTAACAGTGGCGGCTGGTGACTTCAAATCAAAGGGGGGCTGCAGGAGACAGCTGAATGGGTGGGGTCAAGGGGAAGGGTGTGGCCAACTAGAAAGGGGAGGAGCTATGCTCAAAACCACAAAAACTAACTTTAATTAAATACGCTGCCCTGGGTGGCAAACCATCATTATGAGAGTCCAATCAAGACAAAAATAAGTGTAGAAGAATAAAAATATTTAAATGCATTGGCTGCATGACAGCTTACTTAATATCTAGATGGAAACAAAAGGTTGTGAGGCATGAAAAAATAAATTACTTTTTAAATACATTACTGGAATGCCAGTCAAAATCAAGTACAAGAAAAACCAGAAGCACTCAACTCAAACCACTTCTCCTTGCACTGCAGTTCTAATTATAATTTATATTCAGCTTTATTAAGGTACCAAGTAACATGCTGAAAGTAGAAATATCTGTGATGGCCCACTTGTAAAAATGTTTCTTATCCAAAAAAGACCTGCTGCCTGACAACTATTTACTTGTTTCATGGGGAAAACATGTAAGTAAAAAATGAAAAGCAAACAAGAAACAAGCTCAAGATACATTGCTTAAAGGATTACTGTACAGGTTATGGACCACACATGATTGGCATTCTGTTTAGTTTACGGGTAAAGTCTGTAGAGATGACTGGAAGTCTCCAACAAGTGTAATGAGTTTTTTAAAATAATGGAATCCTGTCCTTTAATACCCAAGGCTTATACATTATCTACAGCACAACCAAGTGAAGCAGTCAAAGTACAAAACCACCATAAGAAGCAGGACCAAACACGAACAGATGCACAGAAGGAATTTATTCTGGTACCTCGGCTTCCACAGCCTTCAAAGGAATAATCATTCACTACTAACTGCATCTTTTATATATATTTACATAATTGATTAATTATCTAATTATTTAATTATACCAATTAATAAAAAACACCATAAGATGAAGTGAAATGAAATGAAAGAACAATATATCATGTAAAGTTACAAAACAAATACACACACATTTACTAAAGTGCTTTTGAGGAAAAGAACAACTCAAACATATGACTACATATTTAAATAGTCAAATTATTTTCCAGATTCAAACCTTTTGTAACTTTACATGATATATTGTTCTTTCATTTCATTTCACTTCATCTTATGGTGTTTTTTATTAATTGGTATAATTAAATAATTAGATAATTAATCAATTATGTAAATATATATAAAAGATGCAGTTAGTAGTGAATGATTATTCCTTTGAAGGCTGTGGAAGCCGAGGTACCAGAATAAATTCCTTCTGTGCATCTGTTCGTGTTTGGTCCTGCTTCTTATGGTGGTTTTATACATTATCTAGTCAGGTATTCTCTGCATGGCAACAACAGAAAGGCTTTCAATGTTGGCAATTCTTTAACAGTATGCTTATTAAAGCTTACTTGCATCTTACGATCTCAGACAAGCTTACCTTATGGTCATTAAAGCATTGCTACTTAAACACAGAGCAACAGGCACTTTGAGTAATAAGCATAAATCAACAGTACAAAAATATGACAGAAACCAGACCTTTCTGCAAAATCAAGGACAGATGAAAAGCCACTGTAGTACTTGTGTCTACCTTGGATGGGGGACACACACTGCACATTTACACTGCATAACTACTCCTTGCCTTGCTTGGAGACATCCAGAGTCACTACATGGTGGAGTGGGGTGCAACAAGTATGTCACAATTTGAAATGTCTCTGGCTGACTGTGATGGCCCTGACACATTTGTCATACCTCTCAACCTCAGAGCAAGAAATCTGGACAAAGCCATACACAGAAGTGGAACAAATGCCCAAAAATAAGGACAATTTTTAAATATTGCTCTAATAAACTTAGAAAGATAATAGAATAGGTCTTGCATTAGTATGACTTTTCTGAAGGGTATAAAATCTAAAACTCAAATGTCTGTCAATATTTTCTAACTTCAGTCTTTAGTGATTTGTCACTAATTTGCCAAAAAAACACAATTTTATGAAAAATGGACCAAATGTGATGCCAAAATATAAAATAGCCACACAATACAGCTGGGAACCTGTCAAAGAAGGGACACTTTAATATTAGTACTGCTAACTTGAGCAGCTGACAAAATAAAAGAATCTACATGCATTTCAAGTAATCTATAACTTTGATTATTACAGTTATTTCTTAATTGTAAACCCTCCATGTTTTCTTCCAAAATTGCTATTTTGCGGAGGGATTATTAGGGGGAAGAGCAACATTTTGAGCCAAAATTGGGGACAGTTGAGAGGTTGGCTATGCCTAATTCTATAAAGCAATTTATTTGCATGTACCTCTCAACCTGTTAATGCATTAAATCTGAACAAGGCCAAATATATTGGGGGAACATATAAACAGTACTAAAAATTGCTCTTGTATAAATTGAGACAGTTGATAGAATAACAGTTCTTACTTGAGCATGCATTTTTCTGAAGGTTATGAAGTCTGAAACTCAGTGTATCATTATTTAGTGACTTAATTTCTAAATGATTTGCCAGAAAACTACAAATTCTATGAAGAACAAACCAAAAATAAGAAGCAAAAATCTATACATTCTTTGAAAATCTGGACAGTTGGGAGGTATAGTTCAGCTGGGCCTGTCTGAGTTTGCTGCCCTTCCCCCCTGACAAAATCATGGTTGAATGGAGCCTCTGCAGCCATTCCAATGAACCATTACTTGGCTATTTCACTCCATTTACCATAAACACTAATGTGCATACTGCTTTACTTCTATGATGAGTTGGACTTCATTTGAAAGTTTTATTTTGTATTTTACAGCACAAACACTAAGTCATCTACTAAACAAAGCAATGCAGTCTCACAATGAAAACTTAGCATTAAAACTTCTCTGCCCTTGAAACTCACATTCATTGAAACAGCATTGAAACCCACATTCAAAGAAAATACATTTTGCCAGTGGCAGATAAAGATTAATTTTGGGCTGTTTTCAAATCATAGGCCCCTTGCATATGAAACATACATGTGCTCTTTGATACACCTTCCTCATTGTACTAAATTATATTCCTTGTACAATATATTACAGTTGTTAGAGGGCGTTTTAAATTTGTTTTGAACATTTTTCCAGTAAGCAATGAAACAAAATGCATGCACCCATAATGACAAAACTGCCCATTTCAGAACATTTATCATAAAAGTCTACTCAGACTTCCACAGTCCACCATTATCAGTAAATATGCACAATTCTACAGTCCACCATTATTAGTAAATATGCACAATTCTACAGTCCACCATTATCAGTAAATATGCACAATTCTACAGTCCACTCTTATCAGTAAATATGCACAATTCTACAGTCCATTATCAGTAAATATGCACTATCTCTGAAGTAAAAGTCATCTAAATAATTCAACATTAAAGAAATATGTAACTAATGAAGAGGTTGCTGCTAGCAAATACCTTTATATTTCATGGTTTCATCGAAAAATAAAGTGTCTGTTGCCCCTCAGGAATAAATTGCCTATATTACATTAAAAAAATGATAAGCTAGTAATATTGCAAGAGGAAATGGATGGCAAACTGATAACGGACTCATAGTTAGTATCTTCACCAAGGAGAACATTCGCAGTACGGCAGCATCCACCCCTTGTGGGAGTAGAACCCACAGCCTTCTGCATTAAAGGCAAGTACACAACCTGTTGTGCTATTAACAAAGCAAACCAAATTCACTTAAGCAACACTAAACTTCTGTTCCCCTGCAGCTCTCAGCTCCTTGTAAAATCTACTCAATACTCAACTTTGCAGCACAAGAAAACTGGAAAAAGCCAAAATGTATTGGGGGGGGGGTCAAAAGCCCAAAAACCAGGGACACAAACATTGCTTGTATAATCTTGGAAAGTTGCTAGAACCATACATTTTACTGCCAAGCTCCCTGTGCAAAACAGTCAGAGCAACATACCACTACGCCAAATCAGCTGCTTTGTAAAAGAGGAAGACTGAAACTTAAATGGCTATCATTTAGTGAATTCAGTTCTCACCATAGCTGTCAACCTCTTAGTACAAAACACCTGGACAAACCCAGTAATGAGGGAATACAGCCCTCAAATATTCAGTGAATTCAGTTCTTGCCATAGCTGTCAACCTTAGCACAAAAAACCTGGATGAAGCCAATAATGGGGGAATACAGTCCCAAAAATAGGGACAAATTTCAAATATTCATCTTATAAACTTAGAAAATTGCTAGAATAAAAGATTGTGTTACGGTTGTGTTACTATGTATTTTCTGAAGAACATGAAGGCTGAAATTCAAATGCCTGTCAATTTTACTGCTGACAGAATAAAAACAATTTTCAGCAGAGACCCAGGGAGAAATACTGCAGACACGTCTTTGTAAAATGACAGGGCACCAGAGCAAATCCACACAAACACAGGGAGAAGATGCAGACTCCACACAGAAGGCACCCCAGTCAAGAATCAAACCAGAAAACCTATAGCTGTGAGGCAACAATACTACCACTGCACCATCAAATATGCAAGGACTTAAACATTCAGAAACCTGAAGTCTGAAATTCAAATGCCTGCCAATTTTATTTAACATTTGTTAATCAGGACAGTCTGACTTGGAACAAAAAAAAAATTTCAGCAGAGGCCCAGGAAGAAATAATGCAGACATGTCTTTGTAATATGGGAGGACACAAAAGCAAACCCACACAAACACAGGGAGAAGATAAAGACCCCACAAAGAAGGCACCCCAGCCAAGACGCAAACCCAAGAACCTGCAGCTGTGAGGCAACAATGCTACCACTGCACCATCAAATATCAAGCATTGCAACATTTACAAACCACAGATATTATGAGGAACAGATCAGATCAAATGGGAGGCAAAAATCTGCAGTTTTATTTTACAAATGGTGGTGGGTAGGGAATTCAGGTCTTTAACACCTGCATACAAGGTACAGGGTTCAAGCCTGAGGTATTCCCTACCACACACACACACACACACACACACCCACCTGTAGTAGCAAACCACAAAAACTAAATATACTGCACTGGGTGCCAAACAGTCGTCATGAGAGTCCAATCAAGACAAAATGAAGTGTAGAAGAATAAAAATATTTCAATGCATTGGCTGCATGACAGCTTAATATCTAGATGGAAACAAAAAAGGTTGTGAGGCATGAAAAAATAAATTACTTTTTTTTAAATACATTAATGGAATGCCAGTCAAAATCAAGTATAAGAAAAACAAGCAGCACTCAACTCAAACCACTTCTTGTACTCCAGTTCTAATTATAATTTATATTCAGCTTTATTAAAGTAACAAGTAACATGCTGAAAGTAGAAATCTCTGATGCCCCCACTTGTAAAAATGTTCCTTATCCAAAAAAAAAGACCTGCTGCCTGACATCTACTTGTTTCATGGGGAAAACATGATCAAAGTAAAAAATGAAAAGCAAACAAGAAATAAGCTCAAGATACATTGCTTAAAAGGATTACTGTACAGGTTATGGACCACGTGATTGGCATTCAGTTTACGGGTAAAGCCTGCAGAGATGACTGGAAGTCTCCAAGTGTAATGAGACTCTTAAAATAAGGTAATTCTGTCCTTTATTACAAATACTGGCATATGCATTTCAATACCCAAGGCTTAAACATTATCTAGTTAAGTATTCTCTACATGGCAACAGAAAGGTTTTCAGTGTTGGCAATTCTTTAACAGTATGTTTATTAAAGCTTACTTGCATCTTGCAATCTCAGCCAAGCTTACCTGATGGTCATTAAAGTATTGCTACTTAAACACAGAGCAACAGGCACTTTGAGTAATAAGCATAAATCAACAGTACAAAAAATATGACAGAAACCAGACCATTCTGTAAAAATCAAGGACAGATGAAAAGCCACTCTAGTACTTGTGTCTACCTTGGCTGGGTGGGATTCTCTGCACATTTACACTGCATAACTACTCCTTGCCTTGCTTCGACACATCCAGAGTCACTACATGGGGGAGTGGGGTGTAACATGTATGTCACAGTTTGAAATGTCTCTGGCTGACTTGTGATGGCCCTGCCACATTTGTCATACCTCTCAACCTCAGAGCAAGAAATCTGGACAAAGCCGTACAAAGAAATGGGACAAAGGCCCAAAAATAAGGACAATTTTTAAAATATTGCTCTTATAAACTTAAAAAGCTAATAGAGGTCTTGCATTAGTATGAATTTTCTGAATGGTATGAAATCTGAAACTCAAATGTCTGTCATTTTCTAACTTCAGTCTTTTATTTGTCACTAATTTGCCAAAAAAACACAATTTTATGAAAAATGGACCAAAAATGTGATGTAAAAATATAAAATAGCAACACAATACAGCTGGGAACCTGTCAAAGAAGGGACACTTTAATATTAGTACTGCTAACTTGAGCAGCTGACAAAATAAAATAATCTACATGCATTTCTGAAATAAAAGTAATCTGATTATTACAGTTATTTCTTAATTATAAACCCTCCATGTTTTCTTCCAAAATTGCTATTTTGCGGAGGGATCATTAGGGGAAGAGCAACAATTTGAGTCAAAATCAGGGACAGTTCAGAGGTTTGGCTATGCCTGATTCTATAAAGCAATTTATTTGCATGTACCTCTCAACCTGTTAATGCAATACATCTGGACAAGGCCAAATATATTGGGGGAACATATAAACAGTACTAAATATTGCTCTTGTATAAACTGGGACATAAATCTGGACAAGGCCAAATATATTGGGGGAACATATAAACAGTACTAAAAATTGCTCTTCTATAAACTGGGACAGTTGACAGAACAGGTCTTACTTTAGCATGCATTTTTCTGAAGGTTATGAAGTCTGAAACTAGTGTGTCATTATTTAGTGACTTAATTCCTAAATGATTTGCCAGAAAACCACAAATTTTATGAGGAACAAACCAAAAACAAGAAGCAAAAAATCTATTCATTCTTTGAAAATCTGGACAGTTGGGAGGTATAGTTCAGCTGGGGCTATCTAAGTTTGCCGCCCTTCCCCCTCACAAAACCATGGTCGAATGGAGCCTCCCTGCAGCCATTCCAATGATCCATTACTTTGCTATTTCACTCCATTTACCATAAACACTAATGTGCATACTGATTTACTTCTATGATGATTTGAACTTCATTTGAAAGTTTTATTTTGCATTTTACAGCACAAACACTATGACATCTGCTAAACAAACTTGGCATTAAACATTATCTGCCCTTGAAACTCACATTCATTGAAACAACATTAAAACCCACATTCAAAGAAAATACATTTTACTCGTGGCAGATAAAAATTAATTCTGGGCTGTTTTCAAATCATAGGCCCCTTGCATATGAAACATACATGTGCTCTTTGATACACATTCCTATTGCTTTGAACATTTTTCCAGTAAACAATGAAACAAAACTGTCCAATTCAGAACATTTCCATCATAAAAGTCTACTCAAACTTCTACAGTCCACTATTATCAGTAAATATGCACAATTCTACAGTCCACCATTATCAGTAAATATGCACAATCTCTGAAGTAGTAAAAAAGTAATCTAAATAATTCCACGTTAAATAAATCTGTAATGAAGAGGTTGGTGCTAGCAATCACCTTTATATTTCATGGTTTCATCGAAAAATAAAGTGTCTGATGCCCCTGAGGAATAAATTGCCTAAATTACATTAAAAATAAGCTAGTAATATTGCAATAGGAAATGGATGGCAAACTGATAACAGGCTCATAGTTAGTATCTTAATTTTCAGTACGGCAGCATTCACCCCTTATGGGAGTAGAACCAACAACCTTCTGCATCAAAAGCAAGTACACAACCTTTTGTGCTATTAGCAATGTGAGCTAGCTTAGCATAATCAGCACTAAACTTCTCTTCCCCTGCAGCGCTCAGCTCCTTGTAAAATCTATTCAATACTCAACTGCATCTCAACTTCGCAGCACAAGAAGTCTGGAAAAAGCCAAATTTATTGGGGTGGGTCAAAAGGGCAAAAACCAGGGACACATGTATAATCTTGGAAAGCTGCTAGAATAAAATGCTGTGTTACCACCATAGATTTTACTGCCAAGGTCCCTGTGCAAAAGAGTCAGAACAACATACCACTATGCCAAATCACCTGCTTTGTGAAAGAAAAATGCTGTGTTACCACTGTACATTTTACTGCCAAGGTCCCTGTGCAAAACAGTCAAGAGCAACATACCACTACGCCAAATCAGCTGCTTTGTGAAAGAGAGGAAGACTGAAACTTAAATGGCTATCATTTAATGAATTCAGTTCTCACCATAGCTGTCAACCTCTTAGCACAAAACACCTGGACAAACCCAGTAATGAGGGAATACAGCCCTCAGACATATTCAGTGAATTCAGTTCTTGCCATAGCTGTCAACCTTAGCACAAAAACCTGGACAAAGCCACTAACAGGGTATTACAGTCCCAAAAATAAGGACAAATTTCAAATAGCCATCTTATAAACTTAAAAAATTGCTATAATAAAAGGTTGTGTTACTATATATTTATTGCTAGAATAAAACGTTGTTTTACTATGTATTTTCTGAAGAATATGAAGTCTGAAATTCAAATGCCTGTCAATTTTACTTCTGACGGAACAAAAACAATTTTCAGCAGAGGCCCAGGGAGAAATACTGTAGACACATGTCTTTGTAAAATGGCAGGATACCAGAGCAAATCCACACAAACACAGGGATAAGATGCAGACTCCACACAGAAGGCACTCCAGCCAAGAATCAAACCAGAAATCCTACAGCTGTGAGGCAACAATACTGCCACTGCACCATCAAATATGCAAGGAACTAAACATTTAGAAACCTGAAGTCTGAAATTCAAATGCCTGTCAATTTTATTTAACATTTGTCAATCAGGACAGTCTGACTTGGAACAAAAAAAACAATTCTCAGCAGAGGCCCAGGAAGAAATAATGCAGACATGTCTTTGTAACATGGGACTACACAAAAGCAAACCCACACAAACACAGGGAGAAGATACAGACCCCCCCCCCAAAGAAGGCACCCCAGCCAAGAAGCAAACCTGAGAACCTGCAGCTGTGAGGCAACAATGCTACCACTGCACCATCAAATATCAAGCATTGCAACATTTATAAACCACAGATATTATGAGGAACAGATCAGATCAAATATCAAAAATCTGCAATTTTTTACAAATGGTGGTGGTAGGGAATTCAGGTCTTTAACACCTGCATACAAGGTACAGGGTTCAAGCCTTCCTACCACACCACACCACCAGCCTAACATGGGACACACAAAAGCAAACCCACACAAACACAGGCAAAGAAGGCACCCCAGCCAAGAAGCAAACCTGAGAACCTGCAGCTGTGAGGCAACAATGCTACCACTGCACCATCAAATATCAAGCATTGCAACATTTATAAACACAGATATTATGAGGAACAGATCAGATCAAATATGAGGCAAAAATCTGCAATTTTTTTACAAATGGTGGTGGGTAGGGAATTCAGGTCTTTAACACCTGCATACAAGGTACAGGGTTCAAGCCTGTTCCCTACCACACCACCATGAGCCTAACCACCAGTATATTGCACCAGGGGCATTTTCACACACACACACACACTATCCCTGGTCCTGTAGTAAATCCCTGTCCGCAAAACCACAATTAAATCCAGGTCCCTGTCCACAAAACCCCCGAGTGCAGCTGAAAACCTGCGCAAATCTGATCTTCCCCTGCAGCAAGCTCCAATCCAGACCCGAGATCCTTCTCCTGACGTCCGACCCCAGCGAGTTCCCAGGCAGTCTGCATAGACTTGTGGGAGCGCTCCTGTTCACGTGTCTCAATCAGGACTGCTGCTGAGACAATCTGCGCATGCTCCATGCTGTCTCAGCAGCAGTCTGGACTAGTCCGCATGCGCGAAGTCTGAAATTTTAAAATTTTTCTTTTTATTTTTTTTTCTTTTGTTAGTTTGAAGTTGAGGGGGCTGCAGTCCGGCAGTCCAATAGCACGGGCCGCCCCTGGATATTAACAATATTATTATAATGAATATTATACTTAAAAAATACCTACTTTGTTGAATGTATTACTTTCAACATTAGTATTTTTTATCACAGTAGTATTGATGCCTTTGCCAAGTAAAGGAAAAAAGGTGCCATTTTCCCTTTTTCCATAACCTCCTGAAAGATGTTGTCCACATATTCACCGTGATATCCTCTATTAATTAACATCCCCCTAAGTACCTTAATTTGGTCCAGGAATTCATAGTTCTCTGAAATCATCCTGGCCAATCTAACCCCCTGTCCCTTTACTAATGCCTTCTTTTGGTGTATAGGGTGAAAACTACTGAAGTGCAATAGTGTGTTGGAATAGGTGGGTTTCCTGAATATCGTGGTCTCAAATCGTTGTTCTACTGTATTTTTATATATAGTAATGTCCAAATAATTGATTTTCTCATATGAAAAGACATGTGAAAATTTCAAAAAATCAGTGCTAACCTCAATAAATTCGAAAAATTTGTCGAGTTGGTCTTTGGTATCATCCCATATAATTAAAATATCGTCCAAATACCGACCATAAAATTTCCAGCATTTTGCAAATGGGCTGGAAAAAATAAACTCTGTTTCCCAAAAGGCTAGGACAGAGTTTGCAAATATGGGGGCACATGTTGCCCCCATTGCTACACCATTGCACTTTTTAGAAAGCTGCTCCTCAAATACAATGATGTTAGTCTCTAAGACAAGTTCCATTAATGTTCTTATAGTAAGGATGCGATTATGTTCATAGTCAGTATAACAACATAAATATGAATAGAACCATTCAATACCAATTTTATGAGGAATAATAGAAAACAAATCTTTTACATCTATGGTAACAAATATAAGGCTGTCCTTATATATTTCCTTGTTAAGTTTTTTTTTGAGGTTATTGAAAAAAGGGAAAATGGCACCTTTTTTCCTTTACTTGGCAAAGGTATCAATACTACTGTGATAAAAAATACTAATGTTGAAAGTAATACATTCAACAAAGTAGGTATTTTTAAGTATAATATTCATTATAATAATATTGTTAATATCATTCAGCACAATTGGAATTTATTTAATACCGATGAGGAGTTGCTTAATATTGTAAGTTCAAGACCTAATATAATTTATAAAAAGGATACTACCATTAAAAATATGTTGGAGAATAACATGGAACAACATTCTGGTACTATGGGTATGTTTAAATGTGGGTTTTGTTCACAATGTCAAGTCATTATTGAAGGGAAAGAAATATTCATACCCAATTTTGGCAGTTTTAAACATAAAAAGAAGTTTACATGTAGTAGTAAGGCAGTAGTTTACATAGGGAAGTGCACCCAATGCCCCTGTTTTTATATTGGTAAAACTATTAATGCCCTTAGGAGTAGAATATATCAACATCTTTATGATATCAAGAAACAAGATATAAAAAATGTGTTGGCTGTACATGTTATTAATAACCATGGACATTCTTTCAGATTTTCTGTGCTTGATCAAGTTATTTTAGGAGACAGAGGTGGTCCACTTAATGATTTTCTAGAGTCTAAAGAATTGAGATGGCAACTTAAAACAAACGCATCACATTATCCAGGGCTGAATTCCAACATTTCAGTTAGCTCTATTCTTAGGTTAAAAACAGAGGGCTACTTGCAATAATTTCGGTGTTGTATTATATTATGGTGTGGAGCTTATGGGCTGATGGTTGGGTTTTAACTTTTAGTATATGCACATGTAACTTTAACTGTACTCGTATTTGTGTGTTTTTTACTAATTGATGATGATGTCAGTAATTATGTATGCTAATTTTGTAAGGGTTGAGGGTATTTATTGGGTCAGTGTATGTATTGGTCGTGATTCTGATGAAGTTTTTATTAAAAAACGAAAGCGCTAAATTATTCACTCTGGTGTGGATCTATCTGTCCTTTGTTGTGGATTATTAGCTTTTGGTTGTGGTGGTAATCCACATAAGGGTTACATGTTTGGTTTTCTTTTCAGTTCAGTAGGGATTTCTTTTATGTTGCTATGCTGTTGATAGGGGGACAGGCTGTTTCACAGCACAAGGCTTATGAGACTGTGAGGCTGAGCGAAGCACTTCTAGGTAGTCCACGTAAGGGTTACAGGTTGGGTTTTCTTTTCAGTTCAGTAGGGATTTATTTTATGTTGCTATGCTGTTGATAGGGGGACAGCCTGTGTCACAGCACAAGGCTTATGAGACTGTGAGGCTGAGCGAAGCACTTCTAGATAGTCCACGTAAGGGTTACAGGTTGGTTTTTCTTTTCAGTTCAGTAGGGATTTCTTTTATGTTGCTATGCTGTTGATAGGGGGACAGCCTGTGTCACAGCACAAGGCTTATGAGACTATGAGGCTAAGCGAAGGTTGGGTTTTCTTTTCTGTTCCCTTTTCAGTTTTGTCTGGCAAACTATTGGCAAACTAATAAAGGTTGATGTGAAAACATCAATGACAGACAGTTGAGATGCAGACTTCATACCCATAAGAAAATGCAAGCTAATACAAAACCATTCTACCAACTGACTACATTTGGAAGAGCAATAATAAGAACCTGTCCAGATGTCTGGGCCTGTGTCCAACTGTTATATATGGCCCTGTCCAGATGTCCGGCTGTAACAGTTTGAGAGGTATGGCCAGCATGTAGCCTTATAATAACAGTGCAACACAAACTGTCTGAGGACTAGAGCAGATGTATGGGGCACAATGCTGGCCAACCTGCTAAACAGGTACAGTCAGAGGTGTGACGTCCATAACCCTGTGTGTGATGTTATGACTTCTACCCCAGCCACACCATAACTAAAACTACATAAGAGCAGCAACTGTAGACAAAGCCTGCAACTGGAGCAGAGCAGGACAAAGGGCCACATATAAGGGGAATGAGGAACCACTGGCCAAACAAATGTAGAATGTGCAGACTAGAACAATTCATGCAGTAGCATGGGTTTCCTGCAGTGCATGGAGTCAGTAGACAAATGTCTGTCAGCGATTCCTCACATTAATCTATACAGATCTGCCACTGACATACCAGAATATCATAGTGCTGTGTAAAATGTACCTCACATATTATGCAAAACTCTATTCAGTCCAATACACTCTGTACCCACCCTACATATGACTCAGTTAACAAGTATAACACACAGTCAGGAGATCCCTCAGGCAGTAATATCAGTGATGTGTTGGACTGTTTACACAGGTTCATCAGCCAATCGGCTGTAGCACACAAAAATCCTGGATCTGAGTACAGGTAGGTCTGGCCTGAAGTCCCAGTGTTCATACTGGTCATACTGGGCATGCTCCTACACTTAAGCTACTTTCAGCCCATGTCTGAACCCACATCTGACTATAGAAGTTGGATGTTCATATATCCCTTGTGCATACAGACAGCTATGTACACCTTAACTGTCTATCCCCACTCCCATCAGACATATTTACTGCCATCTATCTGCATGTGGTACATATAAGATTTATCTGGATCCATTGAGTGTGCTATACATACAGATAAATAGGTAACATATACAAATATATCATTTGCAGAGACAGGGGAGAGAGAGAGAGAGAGAGAGAGACCCTGAAGGGCATAAAGATATGTACTGCTGCAGCAACACGTGCACCAATTTTAAACAGTGGCACATGCAAATATTATGGTGAGCCCCATTGTGTAATAGTAGGTAGATAGGGGTTGTAATCTCACATCAGTCGCTGTGTGTGTGTGTGTGTGTGTGTGTGTGTGTGTGTGTGTGTGTGTGTGTGTGTGTGTGTGTGTGTTTCTGTATGTGTTACACGTACAGCAGAATACACACGCCCAACAGACCTATGTCTGTTTAATGGCCACCCATGTTTTGACCCTGTGACTATTCTCCTCCACAACAGCGGTCTCCCTGTCAGCAGCTACTGATGTTATTCACCCCAACAGCAGTGGCACACACTCTCCACATGTGTAAGTCCCGTGGCACATGTGATAAATACATAGTGCTATAATGTAGACATATAGGCAGTTGTTCTAATTCCAATGGCAACTCAGTGTGTGTGTGTGTGTGTGTGTGTGTGTGTGTGTGTGTGTGTGTGTGTGTGTGTGTGTGTGTGTGTGTGTGTGTGTGTGTGTGTGTGTCTGTGTGTACATGTGCATATGTGAGTGTGTGTGCGTGTGTGCGTGTGTGTGTGTGTGTGTGTGTGTGTGTGTGTGTGTGTGTGTGTGTGTGAGATTGTGTGTTTGTGTGTGTGTGTATTAGTATATTACCTTTCAGCTGTGTGTATTTTCTGCCTATGTGTGTGCAATGCCAATACATTTTGAGGCCTGTTCCACCCTGTTAACCCCCATTGCCCTACTTTACAGGGCCTGTTGAGGTTATCTACCTTATAATGCACATTTGCACACTACCTAGCCACATACATCTATGGCGCAAGCGACATGTACATAGCACTATAGTATAGAAAGTTAGATAGGTAGTGGTTGTAATCCCAACAACAGCAACTCAGTGAGTGTCTGTGTGTGTGTGTGTGTGTGTGTGTGTGTGTGTGTGTGTGTGTGTGTGTGTGTGTGTGTGTGTGTGTGTGTGTAAGTATATTCCCTTGTGGCTGCGTGTATTTCCTGTGTATGGCAGGTAATGGCTAGGCATGTAACAGACCCAGGGCCAGTACTCTTGTAACCTTCTATGGACCTATGTAATTGCGATCCTACAGAACTTCCAGGTGACATATATCAAGAATAGCATGCTATTTCAAGGGGTATGCATGCAAGTTTATGCTGTCTGCCCCCATTGTCCCTCACACACTGTTCCATGCATACACACCTAGGTAAACATGCACACATACAGCCGTACCTTGGCGATGAAAACATTTCTGCATTGCCACTACACTATCCTGAGCTTCTGTACTGGCAGCAGGTCCCGATGACTTAGACACACAGACACCTGGAACAGAAATAGAATAAGGTCTGTGAGACAACAGTCATTCAGTAGTACTAACAGCAATACAGCATCATGGCACAATGGTTCATACACTTTCATATGTACACATGACAATTTCCAGCAGACACCACCTCACAGGGCATAGCACTACTGCACTACAAACTGTCATTAACTGTACTATATTCACCCTGTGCATCAGACACATATTAGCATGTCCCTTTATCGATGGTATAGATGACAGGGATGTGGCATAGGTATCATCACATGCACAGGGTGTAGTGTGGGGTTGCCAAAGGCCTTGGCTGTACCACACAGTTGACATAGTTTGTATGTGTCTGGTGGGGTGCTGGTCAGATGGGCCATGGAGAGGAGCTGTGTGGGTCTGATGGTGACCTGCATGTGACAGTGATATGTGAGTGTGTGCATGTACACAGTCAAGCCATGTGTCAGCCCTACATGAGGGTTGGACATCTGGGGACCGTACATGGCAGAATAGGCAGTTAACCATCTCCAACCACAAACACGGGAACTGGTTCTGCCAGGAGTGGCACTGGCACCACCATGCCCTGGGTCAGAAGCCGTACTACTTGCTGACTGTTACCGGTGTCTGCTGGGTCTGTGTCCCTCATGGGACTGCCCAGGACCATGTGCCCATGGCCTACCACATTGTGGTGTGGACAGCTCCCCCCTTTGGTAGTGCTGGTGGTACTGTCACTACATTAGTGTGACTGTGCATGGCTACGTGATCTGTCACCTGATGTTGTTGCTGACCTACATCTATGTGTCTGACAACCTACTCCCACCACATTTTCAAGCACAGACATTGCACGGTTAAAAAATGACAATGTCTTACCCCACTGTCTATCCACTACATCAACGAAATGACTTAAGACATCACCAATGCCGTGGATGGAGTCATGCATGCCAGGCAGTTTGGCATCCATGACCCTGAGCATCTGTCTGGTTTATCATTCACAATGTGCTTGTGCCTCCATGACAGACCAAAACATGCGTCAGGTGACACGTGCTGTGACACCTCTGACAGGTGCTAGATGGGCAGCAGTCCTCCTTCGAGAACCCCTGTCAATCTACCTGTCTGGATCCTCGCCAGCTCTCTGGCCATGGCTACTATCTATAGTCACAGATGCGATAGTCGACACACTCTCCTGTTCGATACAACCACCCTCTAACTGTCCAATATCTGAGACTGCTGGGGACTGGGTATGTGTGGGCATACTGACTGTGTGCGGGGACTTTGGGGGAGGAAGAGGGATGTCAACCAATGTGACAGATTCAGCCCCCAACAACCCTACCTGTGCCTCACTATGGCCACCATCTTCATCAGAGTCTGATGAGACACTGACATCAGGTTGTGAGGGGGACACACTCCAACCCCCATGGTCACCTGTGAGGGGAAGACAACATGACTGCATTAAGTCCTGCACTATAATGTCTGCTGATCCACCTAGACACATGCGTGTGCACACACACACACACACACACACACACACACACACACACACACACACACACACACACACACACACACACACACACCATAGCTCTCAAATAATCAGGGACATATTTCAACAGAATCAGGGACAAACCCAGAAAAAATCAGGGACAATCAGGGACATTTATAAAATATTAATACTATTAACTTGAGACATTGGCAGAATAAAAGAATGTTAATTACTAGGTTCCCTTAAGAATGTTGAATTTTTGAAATCTCGAATCTCATATGGTCGAGACCATATGATCGAGGTTTCAGAAGCTCAAAATGCTGAACGGAGATCTGCATACAGTGCAGAATGGGAGATTTCCTTTCTCCTTGCTGTAGTGCATATATTTAAGTAGCAGGGGTGTGGGGGGTGCAGGGGGGCTTGTCCCCTACAAAAACATTTCATTTGTTTTTTTTTGGGGTTTTTTTTTTATTTGTTTCAGAATTTCGAGCTTCTGAAACCTCGATCATAGAGTCTCGACCATATGAAGTTTGAGATTTTAGAAGTTTGAGATTCTGAAGTGAATCTGTTAATTACTATATATTTTGTGAAATAAAATAAATATATAAATCTTAGTTACTGACATTATTTGTTGAGTATAATTCACCTCCTTTCCTCCAAGAGTCACCAGTTTTAGGAGAGATTATGAGGGACAGAGCTAAATTTTGGAAGCTAAATGAGGTACATTCCTGGAAATCAGAAACAGTTGTGAGGTATGACACACACACATAGGTGAGGTGCCACAAATGCATTATACAGATCACATGTTATGACTGATGCCATGCACAACACACAAGCAGACCACAACAGACACACACAAGACAGGCCCTTTAACAACATGCAGTGCAGCTACGTCCAGTTAATGTGGCTACTACTATACACCTGTGAGATAAGTGACATGTCAGTGTATGTGATGGATCTATACCTAAAACATAGCGCACCCATTTCCACAATAGTAATACACTCCTTTGGAGCAGACTGCCTACATCTTCACAAAAATATATGCTAATATGTTACAACTCCTGCAAATATGCTACTGTGATTACCAATGTAATGCACTTCAGTGAACCCCTCCACAAGTGAACATGCAAGTATTGCAATATGGCTAAGCTTAACAGTTGTGTCCATGGCAAACTGGCAGCCCATAATATGCCTAGGGTATAGATGAGCCATAAAAAAACAGTGCCATACTCACTGGCTACAGCATGATGGACCCCGGCCACACCATAGGTACCTATGGATTTGTGTGGGAGAGGTATTGTCAGCAGACACAAGTGTGGCATTGGTACAGAATAATATCTGCATATATCAACATATACAGTACAAACTATGATACTACCCACATTGCTGACAGTCACAATATGTGTGCACACATGTGCATTACAAAACACCCCCCCCACAAATGCAGATTAACCTGACATATGTGTACAGGTATGCAAAGGCCACCAATATGAATGCTACAGTATTGACGTGATGACAGCTGGATGCTTACCAGGCTGCTCCTTGACTGTGGAAGCTGTGCCACCCATCTCCATGACATATGGTGTTATTGACTCTTGTGAGCTGGTGGCTAAACCCAGGTTTGCCAGGAACTTGTCTGTGGCTGAGAGTGGCTGTTGTGCAGCAGGCCTTCCACTGGTGCCAGCACGGTCCCTGGCCACAGTTGCAGCCCTTTACCATGCATGATGTATCAGATCTGTGGTCTGGTGTCAGACCTGCACATAGCTCCTGTCATGCACGCCACATGATTAACCAATGCCACGAGGTCTACCCACAGTGCAGCGTGTTCTTGCTGGTTATGGTGACTCCTTGACAACAGCACCTGGTGATGGAGTCTCCGGGCATCAATTATGGTGGCAGTCAAGTCTTCTGAGCAAGGTGGATTTCTCTGGCAGTACATCCCACCTGAAAGACATGAAGAGGGGAACACATCACATGACCACATACATTGCTCACCATTATATACACACCATGCACATCCACATTTGCCACCACTATCCACTACTAACTCACACATCATACCCCTCCATCTATCACCACAGTATGCATGTGGCTATCAGCAACATAGTGGCAATGCATCATGCATTGCCCTCGTGATTTTGATGTTTCCTGCTACTTGAATGTCTATATAAGGTGTTCAAATGCATTGTCCTGTTGCACCTATTACTGCTTGTTCATAGCCTGTCTACTTTGTATGCAGTGGTGTCAGCCTTCACTGTTGTATCAAGCAAGCGGGCTATAGGACCACCCCTTTGGTCTCCCTGGCCTTCCTCCCTCAGATTCTGCACTATATGGCTGGAAAAAGTCCCACAGTTTCCCCTGCCAGTCCTGTTGATATGGGCATCCTGGCACATTGTAACATCTGCCTCAGTAACACGGATGGACAACCATCTACAAACACCAGCAAAGAACACACTGTGTGAGAGATGCAGTTACATTAGGAACCTATAGATCATGCTCTCTCCCTGTCAAGCACACATATCTGTCCCAGAACAGGTTGTGAACACAATTAGTACACCTCACACATTGCCCACACTTACGCAATCCACACGCACACATATGCAGAGGTCCCCAACATACACATCCACAAACAAAGCAGACCTGCAAGGCAAAGCCACTCATGAATGCCACAGCCGTACACAGTATATACCACACATGGTCACACACCTGTGTCCCACAGCCATGCAGGTGTCATCACATGTCAAACATGTGCCTCTCACCTGGCTGTATATGTGGATGGTCACAGTTACTTTTGTGTCAGGTGACAGAATCCACCATATCGCATACAAACTGCTGTGTCTCATCAATAGGTATTGTCATGAGTCTGTCACAGTCCATGTTGGCGTGCCTGACCTGGAATGTATGTCCCTGGACTATATGCAGTGAGACATGAATGAGCACACTGATTATGTGTTCCAGGCAGGTATGTCCTTAGTGTTATGCACCATTCTGCTGTTACCCAGACTGATGCCACAATACATTCAGGAAATTATTGACCTTAACATGTGTCCTTTTATCCTGATATATTCCAGGGGGGTTCCGGTACCTGTGAGCCTGGGATGATATGGTCAACAGACCACCATGCTTCGACAAAGATGGCCTCCATGTGTCTCAAGTGGCCTTCAGGCATGTGGCAATGGTTCTCAACACCCTCGTATTGCCTTCATTAGGAAAACTGCTGAGGTTATCACAACCAACATGCAACAATCAGCGCAGCACACATTGAAGGCCATGCTGCTAAATGCTAGGAGTCGACACATGACTCTGCCCTCAATGCAAGCATTCTTAACCCTGGAAAATGCTGACATCTGTGCAGTCACACACACACACATGGTTCAAAGCTGCGGAGAGCACCCCAGCCTTACCTGGTGTACCATCCTATCATACAGTCATACCCCAAAGTATGGGTAGAAATGGCATGGGAAATGTAATGTCAATATAAATCAGACACATACAAGCAGTAAGATATACAGGAGACACTGCAGGGAAAGTTGACCATTGCCAACACAGCCATTCAAATCATAGCTAGCTACCGGCCACCACATGTGACCAGGAAGCCCATTCTGCCTATATGGACCTCATCAACTGTATTATGATTTTGTCTGTACCCTGATCCTGGGTCACTTGAACAACCCAAACATACATTGGGAGACGTACCCATGCCAGCACACAAATGGCCAGAGAGCCATCAAAAGTGGAATTGCAAACACCTTGGTGCAGCTAGGAGCTACCCCCACATGAGGTGGAGGTGTGTTGAAGTTGATATTACACAACACAGGTTACCACTGCAGCATCCCTACAGTGTCATCCTCCATGGCAAAGCAACCATCATGCGGTCATGTTTACAGTCACCATCTCCCACAATACCCATCTAGCTAGGGTCAGACATACATACTTACACTTCCAACATGGAATACAGCCTCCTGGGGGGTGGTATACATAGCTTCACAGCCCCCAACCCCTCTGTAGGGACTGGCACCAATATCCACACATACACACAAGCACTATATGTGCATTTTTATAGATGCATGGAGTCAGGTATACCCAACAGGACTACATCATCCTCTGCAAGGATACCTACACCTGTCTGGTGGACATCTGCAATACATAAGTGTCCATAACAGGGATGACATACCACTGCTTTAGACAAAGTAGTAGCAGGTACCTATTTTCAAGCAATGTCTCCTTAGCATGAAAAAGCAAATGGAATCATTCCTGGAAACCTGCACAGCAAACCCAGAGCCCACATTATCAACATCCACTACAGATAATCATCTCCCATTCTGCACATATGTCTGCAACATCACAGGAAGCGCTTGCATCTGCTCACTTGTGGTAGTGAATGACACCAAATATACCAGTGCTGTAGGTATAGCATACTTGATGCCTGGCATAGTTAGTATAGGCTTCACCCCGTGTCCCCCATCAGTACATCAGGATGCCCACAGTGTCTGCCACCTTCTCCTAAATGTAGGGAATAGGTCACCCTGCCATGTGAATATCATGGTAATCATCTGCCATGGGAGCATCACAGGATGCATCCTACATGACCCCAAGCATAATCTTGCAACTCCATAAGGCACTGTATTCAAAGGAGGCCTAACTACCGCCTTTGTCCCAGCCATGTGAAGGACAAACGCTGCCACCCCTTCACACTAAGGTATGGTGTCCACCAATCTGTCACATTATACACTCAACAGCCTATCTAAACTGTTCTACAAGGCCATAGCACAGTTTGTAGTGAACCTCATTAACAAGGACATTGGTGACCTCCCCACACTCCATCATGCACTGTTAGGCTTTGTGAAGGAAGGGATCATGCCTGTTACACTCGGTTGACCTCTTTGACACAGTCACCAAAGCCATGGATTGGGGAGGGGTGACAGTGCACACTGCCGACCTTGACTTGGACAATGTCTTTGACAGTAAAACACACTTGGCCATAATAGATATACACTCTCAAGTATGCATCATACCATATATTACCATAGGGGTAGTACACTGGCACGCTGATACAACCCAACTAATCCGCATTGGGGAATCCACCTCAGACTCTTGACCCATAACTAGCAGCTTAACTTGTTGTTCTGTGTTTGGGCCTCTGTTATGTGTGATGTACACATCTGAGGTGCAGGCCACAGTCACTGGCCTATGGCTGACCATGTCTGTAAGCGACTGCATGCTGTGTGATGTCACCAGATTCCCTAGTGATGTGGACATCTGCCTAGGAGGGTTTCATGCAGATACATGACTGATGCCAGACACATAGCCTCAGGCCGCATACCAGTAAATGCAGTGTCAACCCCTTTGGGGAGAGTGATGTAACCACATATTATCACAGTATTAACAACATCCTAGGCACATTTCGCCACCATGTTGCTTCCGTTGTATGTGACACCTTCTACATGGCCCACCTCATACTTAAGGGTATGTCATCCAGGGACATGAGGTCCTAACATCCCTGCATTTGCCCCAATAAGGTCCATTATTATGTAAAATGCCCCATTAATCATTCACCTCACACAGCACATTCAGCAGCTGGGGACATCATAGAGGTTCCCCACCAGGGAATACCAGGGCATCAAACATCTACCATACACAGATAGGCTATAAGCCCAACCCTCTACCCATTTTCATACATAATCCTAAGAGGTGACCTCTGTCTGGCATGCAAAGCAGTCACAGACTTCACATTGTTGGGACTGCTGCATAAGTGCAACTCAAGCTCCACTCTATTAACAAACACACACACACACACACACACACACACACACACACACACACACACACACACACACACACACACACACACACACGCGCACACACTCAACCTGGTGTGTGACATCAGCTGGGCTTGTTGGTGCCTCAGATGTGTGTCCCACATACTCACCCTGCTGTGGAATGGTCACCCTGTCCACATCAGGCAAGGTAGCTGATTACAGCTTTGCAGGCAGAACCTAGAAAACTGGATGGTTAACTGCACACACACCTTGGAAAACCACCTGTGTCCCTGTTGGACTGGGGCATCAGGTGTTGCCTTGCATACACATGGACTAACATCTAGCCTAGGAATATGGGGGTTCAGGGCCTATAGCCTAGAAACCTCATATGGCACTAGGTATACCAGTTATGGCCTGTGTGCTGTGACAGACTGTGTTATTATGTGCCTAAACCCATCATTGCCATTGCCTGTGGTGTGTCCCCTATAGGCAACATTACAGTACCATGTCATACAGCCAACATCTGACAAATAGATGAGTGGTACTGCAAATGCATGTGGATATTCCAGCAACATCTGTGCTACACAATAACTGACAGCAGTACATATGTGGTGCAGGGTTTCCCCCTCATAGATGTCCAACATCTGCAGTACCCAGATGTTTGTGGAATGCGTACATGTGCCTGATATATGTAGACCCCCTGCCTGACACATGTGAATGTCTGGAAACTAGTTGGACAGTATGTAATGGTTGTCCCCAGAGTGTAGGGAATGTGTTTGTGACATGTTAGACCCCTCAGAATGCAGTAATGGTACATTAATATCTGATACTGTATTCATTTGCTTACATTGTATGGTCAATATGTACACACTGTTGCTGAGGCAGAGCCTGTGTCCCCCCACTACTACTGCCTATAACCTGCTGGCCTGCTGCAGGGGGTCACCAGGTATGCTAGCCATAGCTGTCAGGCAATGACATACAGATGTGGAGTACGCAGTAACCTAGCCAGAGAACATCAGGAACAGTCAGGGACACCTGCACAATGTCTGAACTCACCCTGTATGACATTCACAGGCTGAGAGGGGCTTGCTGACAATACATGATGTGATATGCCAGCTGTATCCATCAGTATTTACTGTCACTATTGTACAACAGACAATCCAGTAGCATACATACATGAGCTGACCATTGCTGGGGGACTCAGTGACCAGGGCTGTATTCTATGTCACTGCAGACAGAGCCAAAAGGGAAACTGTAGGTGCTGGACAGCAGAGTAACAGCAACATATCATTGCAAAATATGTTGTTGAGACCTACTGTTGAAATTCCTATTTCCCATGACTGCATCCCCCCATCTGCATTCCATTACATGGTTAATTCTATGACATACCTGGTATAGTACTGTACTCCTTTGTGAGCAGAAATCCAGTGGTAGTTTTCCTTGGAAATCACAGTCTGTTTTCATGAAGAAAGTCACAGACCTGTTTACCATAGGCAGCAACTTGCCTTTTGTAGGTAATGCACATGAACCGGTGATTGCCTATGCACCAATCTGTGACTCACACTTGCTAATAGCATCCAGAACAGCTGGGATGCATTTTCATTAGCCAATGGCATGGCAACACAGTGCTATAATTAAGGCCTTCATGTAGGCCTTGGCCCTTTTCCTGGCCTGTGAGGAAGACATTATCGAGGTGTGGGAGCTACAGCATCACAGAGGCTAGGTAGAAATACTGTTTGCTGTATGGATTGATGTGGCATGTCCACAGCTTTGCATGCTATGTTTGGCCATTGTTAACAGACTTTCTGATTCTGTGGCAGGTTACTGTTTGACAATGTGTGTTGGGTCAGTAAGGAGAAAGTCATATGTGAATGTCATACATCTTTTTTATCTGACTGTGCATGCTGCTGCAATTGATGCTAGTCTATCAGCTGTGTATGTGTGTAGGTGGAGACTGTGACACATGTCCCTGTCACCTGAACATTCCCCCCAACCCTTTATGTATGGGTGTTGTATGGATGCCCTGTCCTAGGTGTTTGGGAGGTATAGTAGGTCTGTAGCCGGCAGCTAAACATAGGGCTGCATGTGCAGCAGGCCACAGCTGATGCATTCTGGCCAAGAGTCATACTGGGGACTGTGAAGACATTGGGGGACAGTAAGCTGTATATGTCAGTGAGGGAGCAGTGTCAGCTCTTGTGTCATAGCATGGCCAGGGTGAGGTACCCATAACAGTCCAGGTGAGGCATGTGCCTCTGATACATATATGAAGTAGTAGTGGTAGGGTACATTTAGGGCACATATTCATGTTTGTGACATGTGGACCACCCTCCAGGCCTTTGATGTGCTACTGTGGGTGGCAGTGACTGCAGTAGCAGCAACCAGTTCTGCTGGACATTTGCAGGGCTCAGTTATTTCTATGTTATATTGACAAGCATGTAGTTGTTGTGTAATTGACTGGACTGTGGGTCAGAAATGTGGGTGTCCAGATGTCAGATATGCTAGGAATGTAACAGATAGAGCTACTGAGTCATTATTATGGGAGGTGTATTTGCAAGACGTATGTGCATGCATACAGTGTGTTACACAGGATTAGCATGAACATGTGTGTTCAAATGGGCATGACGTGTGACACTGACCTGTCTGTCATGTTTTTGTAACCTCAATCTGCACTGACTTGCTAGTATTTTAGCACACAGGATAGGTTTGATGACAACCATGCCATAAGTATGTGGTACAATTGTGGGCATTCTACAACAGTCTGTGCAGTTGTCAGCTCTACCTGATATTGTAGGCCTCCTGTAAATCCATCAACACATCTTTGGCTGTGTACTGGTTCTGTGTCTGCATCACAGGCCTAAGTATGTTGTAATTTATCACATTATATGTAGAAGTAGTGTGTCACTGGTAATCAGGATATCTTTGTAAAACACCAGTAATTCAGTGCCGAGTTGGCCTAGTGGCATAATGCTGTAGTTCTGAGGGTCCTGGTTTCAATACTTGGCAGGGATGTATATTTTTCCTGATGTTACATCACTGTACTGCATGATATGTTTGCAGAAACATCAGTAGTTCTCCAGAGCTGAGTTGGCCTAGTGATGTAATGCACTATGCTGTACTTCAGAGGGTCCTGGGTTCGAGAATTGTCAGGGGTGGTTATTTTATTGATGTGCAGAACAGTGTCAGAATCAGTTAAGGTGATTAAAGCAGTTTTAAGTGGATTTGCATGGGTTTGCGCAATGTGCAGTGATGCTAAGCTGTGCTTAGCCCTGCTTAAACCAAAGCTATTTCCAAAAAAGAAAAGAAAAAGGGGTGATAGAAAAGTTGTGAAGTGGGGGCAAGCAGAGGGGAAAAAACAATATGAAAGGCAGGTAGGGATGTGTAGGACAGGTGTAGGAATAGATCATAACTCTCCATTTCTTCTACAGTGACAGCTGTGCATGTTGTAGACAGTTTGGAATTTGGAGCCTCACATCCCACAGGGAGGGGTGTGGGCGACATAACTTTGTTGATCAGTTGATGGGATGATTGATTGATGGCAGTGTATGTGGGGGTGAAATGGAGAGCTATGTATGGGATGATATTTTGTTTTTTGCGGGACTTTAATTTTTTTTTTTTTAAGGCAAGAGTGGAATGTTGGGGAAGGGTTATAGGTATGTTTGGGGAGGTAAGTTTGGTAGGAGAGGTTGCATTTGCAACTACAGACATTCATTTACCTGTAAGTCCTGTGGGGAGAAAATCTGTTAACACATAACTGTTTCTATAAATAGTCAGTACTACTTCTCTGTTACTATAAATATATCTTAATATCTGTCAATGGATTCAAACCCCGGTCTGTGTGTGGCAACATGAACAACGTATATATATATATATATATATATATATATATATATATATATATATATATATATATATATATATATATATTGCTTATCACACTGAGCTACTGGGCCACTGCTGTATGCTGATTGAGTGATATGCTCCTAAAGATCACCTGGTGACAAAGTGTGACCTGGTAATATAGGCAGAGTGCCACACAAGATTGCAGTGACAGTTAAACATAGACACATGAGATTCATGCATGACAGAGATATGAGGTGAACTGTGTATTAATACTTGGAATGCAAGTGTACACAATTAACCCCTTTTGGATGGGAATATGTGTAATCTCTACAGACCATATCAGGGTACTTGTTTGCCTACCTGACCCATATGCATTTCCATTTGGTATATTTGCAATCTACAGCTATTACACGTTTATACTTGTCTGCATCAGTGTACCATACTTTCAGGGATGCATATAGCTGAAATGCAAAGGTTAACACAAGCCAATCCTGGAAGAAACACCATATAATACCTTAGACAGTACTACTCTAGGCTCAGATCTTAGTGCAGAACAAATATCATATTGCATTATATCTTGAAGTACAGCTCCACATCTACACTTTAGCATGACAGTTATTTATTGGCCAACCTTCATTCACTTCATGGTGTTATACACGTTTGCTTCACAAAACCTGTAATATTTGATTTCTTGAACAACAGCCCAGAATACACACAACAATTGGTAGAAGACAAATTTATTGAGGGTGAGATGACACAGTGACTGGTATACAGCTGACAATCTTTATTGTTCTAAACTTTACAAAATGCAGGTGTTGGAACACATCTGTTATCACACAATCTATGCAGTACTACCTTTATTTTTTCACATTTCTGACTGCAGTTGTACTGCATTTTCTGTAGATTAGGGATGCAGTTAATTTATTCCCTTCACATTTTCAATGTCAGTGTACTTTATTACCAGAGCATATATTATTAATACAGTATACATATATTATTCTCACACATTATTAATGCTGTATTAACTTTCTTTACATAACAGTAGCATGTTTCATGCTTTCATCTATATTGAACTGTACCTGGTAATACTCACATATCAGTCCAGGTCTATGTACGCATTCATTGCAGTACACTCACAACAGGCTATACCTACTGGCAGTTTCTACTGTACTCTTTCTTAATTAAATTAGTATATATTTCAAGACATATCTGTACTCACCACACTCTCGGCGCATCCTGGCCAGGCACCCTGCGTGGGCCTCCATGTTGTGAGTCCTCTCCTCTGCAGCTGTGGGTAGAAAACACACCATTATGTGTACCAGTCTATCAGATATTCATACTAGAATTTGGTAAATCAATAGTTCCTATACTTATCTTTCTGGAGCATTTTGGTTCCAATTATCTTGGATCCATTGGGCCAAGAGCACGCCCTTTTTTTGCTTCAGGTCATCATAATGATAACGCACCTGCTCATCAGTGCCAGGAATTCCAGTTGCAGTGGTCAGGTCACATGCCAGATAGTCCCAGGCCTCTGACTTGTATTCAGAGCCCTGGTACTGGCCCTGCAGCAGTCTGTCAACATGGTCTTTGACAAGGAGCCCAACCATGACCCTGGACTCCAACATGCCCCAGAACTGCACCCGGAAGCATGCTCCCTCTCTGACTCCAGCCATAGCTCCTGCAGTGATTAAACTCCAACATGTTCTGGCTGTATTCCCACCTGTTCAGTTAAATAAGGCTGTTTTCCCACCCTTTGCCACCATTGGACCATTTTTAAGAATGCTAAGTGAAGCTTATCACCATGCAAACCCGCTAAGCTTATCTAAGCAGTGCTTAAACTGACAATGCTTAGCGGTGCACAAACCCGCTTAGCTGAGCTGAGGACTACTTAAACAGGGATTGCTTAGCAGTGCTCAAACCAGCCAAGCACAGCTGCACATTACTAAGTACTGCTAAAACAGCTCCTCTGTAAGAATTGCTTGGCTTGGCTTAGCCATGCTTAGCAGGGCGTAGCTACGGGCAAATTAGAGGTTTAAAAATATATATATTGAAAGTAATTGTTCATTAATGATACTTTATTATTATGTGTATCTATTTTACTTTATATCTCCTAAACATATGCATTCACTACATTATCTGGTAGTGCAACTTTACTATATTGGACACTTGTGTGTAACTGGGTCATTTATCCTCAGGTCTCCACTAAAAATGGGCTTCTGGTACATCTGGACTAACCCGGTTGACAAATATCAATGTATACATAAAAAGAAAAAATATTTAAAAAATTTCTCCATCACATGTAAAAAGTTGAATGGCCTGTATTTGAACCGTGCACCTACTTCACATGAGGCCATCACTCTAACCATTCAGCTATGAAGGATATGGTGATTAGAGCTATACAGTTCTATATAGCTCTCAGTTACGTTTAAGCACTGCTGAGCACCACACCACACAAACCTGCTCAGCTATGCTTAAACCTGACCTTTTCTATTAAAATTAAAAGCATCCAGTCTCTATTTTTAGATATCTGGCACGACTTCATTGTTAAGTGCCACGTCATGCAAACACAAGAAAAACTAATTAAAAAAAGGAAAATGACATGTTCACATTTATATTCCTGTGCCTTCCTGCACTTTGACATTACAGGGAGTGTGTTACGGACACTGTAACACACCCCTACATATCAGTTCTACAACTGGGCTGTGTACAGGCATTTATTTAATATTTTAGTGCTGTTCTGCACTTTGACAGTACAGGGGATGTGTTACAGACACTGTAACACAGCCCCTACATATCACTTCTACAACCGGGCTGAGTACAGGCATTTATTTAATATTTTAGTGCCATCCAGCACTTTGACAGTATGGGGGGGGGTGTTATGGACACTGTAACACACCCCTACATATCACTTCTACACCTGGGCTGAGTACAGGCATTTATTTAGTATTTTAGTGCCGTCCTGCATGTTGACAGTGCAGGGGGTGTGTTACACTTCTCCAAGCACTGTAACACACCCGCTACACTGATTCAGTAACCATGTACATGACTCTCTCTCAGTAGCATACCTTCATTAATATGCAAGGTGCAATGTCAACAGGGAGCTACAGACAAAGCCATGGTACACTCCATGTAGGGCTTGCACTATTCCTACATGGACTTTTTTAAATCTGGGGGAATGTATAAACACTTGCTAATTAAGGGGAAAACATAATGCAAATGCTTTATTGAGACCCTCAGTGGAATGTTCCATTTCTAGATGTCTTGTAAGGTACATTCCATTTATTGAGCTTGAAGATGTGATGGAAGATTACAGGAAAGTGATGATAGTTGTTGGAATATGGAGAATTTATTTGGCAGGTTAAATTAAATGCTGCTCAAAGGTTTTGCATAATGTACCTGATTATCCTTCTATTTTCTCTGTCATGTCTCTCTCACTCTTTTATAGTCTCTGGATTTATACATTTATTATTATTATTGTTTTTTTTTAATTAAAGAAAACTAGAATTTCCTTAGCATATATTAATAGAAGAAAGTCTGTGTGACCAGACTTTTTTCTTTTGGTATATGCTCAGTTTATAACGGGTACGCTGGTTGGACTGACCAATCAGTGTGCTCATTTTTGGATGTTAATGCCCAGTCATTGTATAATAATAAATAAACAAGGTGCTCCATCTTCCCTTTATGCTGTGGGAGCAGGACATTACAGAATGTATTTTGCATCTGTTCTGTTTTCCACAGTATGCACACTGCTGAGACATGTGTGTTCTGAACTGTCTCAGAGTTCATTACTATGCAAAATACTGTGTCCCTTCACTATTGAAAGATAATGTTTTTTCATTCTTCACAGTCCTGTTAGAATTTCAATGAGGACATCAGGAGGTACTCTGTCTCTTTGCTAAGGAACATATTTGACTCTTAAATAAAACTCTCATTCAGACCATAGCTACTTCTTAGTACCTGGATACTTTTAAGTTTATTAAATTTTGCCAAGTTAACAACAAAAAAACGAAATGTGGAACCTTTGTAACAGAATTTTACTTTGTTCAAAAGCTGTGCGATTCAATTCACCAAATTCAATCAAATTAATTAATTCAATTAGTCTTTGTCTACTGATTCATAGGTTCATAGGTAGGTATTAGGCTATCGGCCAAAGGGCCTAAGGAAGCCTAGCCAACAAGGTTCCCTGGCTTATGCCACCCAAGAAAGTTATTTTCCTGTGCCCCTGTCGAGCAGAGCCACAGAAGTGATCCCCGGTGTGTAATTCCTATTTCCCATCCACCCATCAAGATTTTTCTTGAATAGTGCTAATGAAGAACTTTGCTTGACATAGATGGGTAGCTTGTTTCAGTGTATGGAAAGTCTCTGGGACAGGAATCTATCCCTCCAGCATGTCCTGTTTATTGTGGTGACAAGGTTTAGGTCCCTAGAGTGTGTAGCTCGGAGGGATTGGGATTTCTTTAGGTGTAGAATGTCCAACAGCTCTAGGTTTGACATAGCTTTATATGTTAAGCAGAGATCACCTCTGAGTAGGCGATATGCTATGGAGTAAAGCTGGAATTTTTTGAGATGCTCAGTGTAGGGCATCTGTTTGAGGCCAGTAATTATCTTTGTGAGGTACTTCTGTGGCCTTTACAGCTGCTGCAGATGTCTTGTAAGGTACATTCCAAAAGGGGCGTTGTAGTCTATAATGGGTCTAATGAGTGTCGAGCAGAGGGGAACAATGATCTCCTTTTTCCTGGATGAGAACCCTTTTGAGATGAGGTATGCCACATAGAAGGATTTTCTGACTACTGTGGCAATGTGATTATCAAAGGAGAGACTGCTGTCCACCTGGGTCCCAAGGTCTCTTATCACACATTCAGCATTAAGTAGACTGCCGCCTATGTGGTAGTTCATGGATACAGAGTTTTTACCAAAGGGGATGACAATGCACTTTTTGTCATTGAGCTTGAGGCCATGGCTCTGACACCAGGCATTTGTCTCATTGAGGCCCTTCTGTAGGATGTCCACATCATTTGGGGACTCGACTATGGCTCCTACTTTGCAAACTTCATTAGCCAAAGGCCTCCTGTGTTAGCCTGTACTTCAGAGAAGTAGATACCAAACAGGAGAGGTCCCAGGACTGAACCATGCGGTACTCCACTTGTTACTGATTTGAAGTCAGATTTGGAGTCTGCAACTTTTACAGTGTGGGTTCTTTCAGTGAGCCACTTGGCAACCCATCTTGTGATATAGGATTTATACCTAGTTTAGTGAGTTTAGGTATAATTCCAGAATGGGGGATGGTGTTGAAAGCCTTGGCGAGGTCAATATAGGCTGTGTGAACTACCTTACCCTCATCTACGGCTTTGGTGACTGCCTCAAAGAGGTTGATCAGGTTCAGGAGGCATGATCTGCCTTTCACAAACCCAAACTGGGTGGGGTCCAGAGTTTGGACGTTACCAATGTCTTTGTTTGAGTTCCATGATGATATGTTCCATGGCCTTACAGACCAGGCTCGTCAGGCTAATAGGGTGATAGTTCCCAAGATCAGTGGTGGCTCCCCCTTTATAAAGTGGGATAACTGTTGCTGTATGCCATTCAGTGGGCATAAAGCCTGACGTGAGGCTATGACTGAACATGGTGCTTAGATGGGGAGCCAGTTCGTTCTGAAGTTCATGTAAAACGCAGCCTGCAATGTTGTCCGGTCCCATGGATGCTGTGTTTTTGGCTTTAAAGAGTGCATCTTTTACCTGCTTAGTTGTGATTACAGGGACTCTGCATTCTTCCTGTATAGATATGGGCCCTTTAGGAGGGTGAGAGGGGGGTAAAGTTAGCAATGAACCTATCTGCCAGGATGTTGGCAACATCAGTTGGTTCTGTAATTTTTGTGCCATTGTGCTGTAACTTAGAGCAGATCCGGGTGTTGCCATTGAGATTCTTGACATAGCTATAGAATGCTTTGTGGTTGTCCCTAGAATCAGTAGTAATTTTGTTTTCATAGATAGCTTTGGAGGATCTTATAAGGGATCTCAGCTTCTTAGTGAGGCTGACCAGGGAGCTCCTCCACTCATGGGATTTTACTGTCTTTTGCAACAGTTTCTTCCTTCTGTTGTAGAGTTTGTTTATGGCAGGGGACCACCACCAGATTGGCTTCCTTTTTTTGGAGGATAGCGTCTTGGTTCTATTTGGGATAGCATGATCCATGCACTTATGCAAGTGCTTATAGAGTGCATTTGTGTAGGATTCAGCAGTCGTAACTGTATTGTCCACCTGCATGGGTGTCATGAAGATCGCCATGTCTGTCTTAAGAAGCATGAAGTTAGCTTTGGAAATTTTTTTTACCATGGTTTCCTTAATGGGGGGTGGGGGCGGGATGTGGATATCTAGGGTGATTAGCTTATGGTCGGATCTGACCAATGAGGAGTTGACTTCAGGTGTGAAAAACCAGTCACTCATGTTGGTAATGACTAGGTCTAGGATATTGTTGCCCCTGGTGGGGGTGTGGATAAGTTGATCTAGGGCATTGGAATTTATGAATTCCAGGAAGCATTGAGTGAAAGAGTTGGTACATGAGTAGTTTTCCCAGTTAATGGTGGGGTAGTTGAAATCACCCATTATTAGGGTGTTTGGTTGAACCCTAATATTTTGAAGTATATCAAGAAAAGAGGAGTGGGAATCCTGGGGCATGGTGGGTGATCTGTAGCAAGCTACAATTTGAATTGCAGTTTTACCCAGAGTTAGTTGCACTTGGATAACCTCAGATGCATTATGCTGAGCAACTAGCCTGGAGGTGTGGATATCCTTAATGAATATGGACACACCTCTGCCTTTGGTGCTCCAGTCCAGGTTAGATGGCCGAAAAGTGTGGTATGAGTTACAGCCTGGTAATGCAGGGGTGCTCTCTGGAGCCTTGAACCAGGTCTCAGTCACTGCACAGATATCAATGTTCTCCATTTTAAGGAGTGCCTCGAGGGAGTGCATTTTGAGATTTAGACTTCTTGCATTGAGTAGCATCACCCTCAGTTTTTGCTTGTCTGTTCCTGTTATGGTGGTGAATTTGTCATTTGATCCTTGCCTAACAAAGGCACTACAGGGCAAGAGCCTTACCCAGTATCCAGAATCCCAGGGGTGACAGGTGCAGGCCATCTCTGGCAAAGCATCGTGGTCTGTCGACCATGTCATCCCAGGCAGACAGATACTGGATCCCCTTACAATGACACCAGAAGCTTAGCCAATTGTTGAAGTCAATCATTTTGTCCTTGTACTGCGGTATCATTCTGGGTGATGGCAGGATGTTACTCAGGGCTAGGGTCATACCTGCCTGGGCTACAAGATCGGAGAGCTCTTCCATGTCTTTTTTCATGTAGTCCAGGGAGGTACATCTCAGGTCATTCACACCAACATGGACAATGATGGAGTCATATTTGTACTTGTTGTGGAGTGACCTGAGTGAATGGGTTATGTGGCGGATCCTGGCACCCGACAGGCAACTGACAGTAACCTTCTCCTTGTTTAGCCTTGTGAGTGGGACATCAGTGTGCCTGACTATAGAGTCACTAATGACTAGTGTGTTGGGTACATTGTTTTGCCTTATGAGCTGTGGTTGAGTGGCACATTGAGTCTGTGGGCTATGTGTCACTTGGGTTGTCTTGGGGGGGTGGAAATTGCTTGCGTTTCTGCTTTGGATGTCTCTGTTGTTTGAGCAGGTTATTATTGAGAGCCTCTGCAAATGTTTTTTTATTTCTGTGTGTGGATTTGGGTGGTGTAGGTTTAGTGGGACTATGTGATGAGTGTGGTGTGGTGCAAGTGTTTACCTTCTCCTCTTGACTGTCAAGTTCAGTCTTGGTTTGAGACAGCTTTAACTCCAGTTTGGCTAGATAAGTGCATCTCTCACATGTTGTAGTGTTGGATGGAAGGAGGAGAGGGTTGTCTGTGTACATGAGGCAACTACTACATTGCCCCAAGATGCCCAGATTCATCAGATAGACAGGAGAGAACACTGGGAGCTGACCCTTGGACATGCCTGAATAAAAAACTATTTTCCTCTAGACAAGTGAGGAAAGTGAGTACAAGAGCTGTTTTTATCTAAGGAAGTGAGGAAAGCAAGTACAAAAATTGTTTTCCTCTAGGTGATGAGGAAGGTTGAGTGCTGTAGTAATTTGTAGCTTATTTAGTGCTTACAACAAGTTCTGAACAAGTGCTGAGCACGAATAAGCAAATTCAAGTGCTAAAACTAAGAATCTGTATCTGAACTAGACTAGTTACAGGAAAGAAACAAGTGCAAATGCGGGCTTTTAAATCAGAAAGTTGAGAGAAATGGAAAAATTGTCCAAGCGGCCAATAACTACAATTTCTGAGCCAGAAACCACTGCTTATTTGGTAGATAGGTTACCTAGTGCTTACCACTTCCACTGATAAGCTAGCAGGCTTCCCTCCAACACAACAAGGCTTGGGGGCATCAGGAGCTTACAAACAGTCCTGGATACAGCAAATCTATATCTGGACTAGACTAGTTACAGGAAGGGGGGGGAACAAGTGTGAATGCAGGCTTTTAAATAAGAAAGTTGAGAGAGATAGAAAAACTGCCCAAATGGCCAATAACTACAATTTCTAGGGCATAAACCATTCCTTATGTGGTAGATAGGTTACCTAGTGCTTACCACTCCCACTGATAAGCTAGCAGGCTTCCCTCAAACACAGACAGGCCTGGGGGGCTCAGACGCTTACAAACAGTCCTGGATATAGCAAATCTGTATCTGGACTAGACTAGTTACAGGAAAGGCAGGAAACAAGCATATTTTTTTTGTGAAGAAAAAGGAGAGAGGAGAAGCAGAAGATAATTCAAGGTTAGGAAACTAAGTGGGTTTGCCTTCTCAAATGTTAGGTAGAATGAGCTAATGACACTAGACTGGGAGGAGTGTCCCAGATCAACTTTACAGTAGGGTCGGGCAACTGCAAAGCCACCAAGTATAACAGCAAGACACCAACAGGAACAGAGGGTGGGGAACAATACTACAGTTACTAGCCTACACTCTTTCAGACAGTAAACACTACAGAAATATCAGCTATGTATTTTTATTTCCATTTATTTCCAGTTTGATAAACGGGGAGGTCCACTGGGCTCAAAGGGCCCATTTTCAGTGGAGGCCCGGGGAGAAAAGCTCCACATTAAAAACAATTTCACAGATAAAACAATTAAAACAAGCAAGCAATGAAAATTATACATAACAATTAAACAGGTAAAAAGCTCCACATTAAAAACAATTACACAGATAAAAAATTAAACAAGCAAGCAATGAATTTATACAACAACAAATAAACAGGCAAGCAAGGAATAACACATTGGTACAAATTGCTTAGAAAAGACAGGTATAGGAAACGAAGAAGAGCTAGAGGAGGATTCCCTTTCAATTCAAGGTCAAAGGGTTAAATAGTAGGAAGAGTTATTTGCAGAGAGAGGAGAGGGAACAAATATACAGCATTTATAAAGAGTGTATATAGAGGGGAATTTGTTATTAGAAAGAAGCTGAGGGTGGAGAGGAGTGAACAGCAGGAAGTAGAGGGGTTTTGATGAGGTCAGGTCTGGAAGGTATGTAGGTTTTGTTAATCGCACCTCATATTAATTTATTATTTTAGCAATAGTTTTACCTTCAAGATAAGAAACTAGTTTCCAAATGCTTGCCACCCAGTGTTGTGCCCTAGCTTCTGTGTACATTTATTAGTAAAGACAAACACACATACAACTTATTTCTATTTTTTACTATAGAAAAGATCAAGATATACATTCATACATGCAGTGTGAATTTTGACTTAAGCTCATATGGATAGCTAGGAAGAGATTTTTAAAGGTACCTTGTCATATTGGTAGAAAATAGTAATGCCTAAATTTCCACCCTTACCATATTTACTTTGAGAATTTCTGAACTTCTTTATACTTATGCATATTGTTTGTTTATGTTGTGACAACACTTTTAATCATTAATATGCTATGAATATCAGACCAGTCTGTCAGTCTGTCTACTTTCAAGTGTTAAAATATGACATACATCATTTTATATTAAGCCATACTCAGGGTTTGCCTTTGTTTTTAGGAGGAAGGATAAAACTTGATGTAATGATATGGGCAAGTGCCAGTTGGACATTTATAAAGAATATGTCCTGTGAATATCAAACTGATTTTTACAAGATGCTTGTGTTACAAATGTTTTAGAACTGTATGTCATTTGTATATCAAACTGCTTTGCAAGGATGCTTGTGCTGAAAATGTATTTGTGAGAGGCGACACATATTGGTGGCTATCACATATTAATAGCAGTGGTGGGTATCACATATTGGTTGGCAGTGGTGGGACCATCACATACTCACACATTGGTGAGTAGCGATGTGGATTTTGAATTTCTGTAGCCTGTAAGCAGTGGTCACTAAAGAATGTGTTTATGCTCTCAAGCAGCCACATGGTAGACATTCAGAAGTTCATATCACAATAGTTTTATTTATTTACTTAGCTTAGGTAGTCAGGGAGAGCAGGCAACGATGTCAGCAGAGCATTATGGCAAGCTGACAAGGAACCAGTTGGCTGAGATGTGCCAAGCCAAAGGACTGGGTAATGAAAACCTGACTAAAAGAGAAAAGATTGCAGTCTCACAGCTGTATCACAGATCAGCAGCCAGGAAGACAACCAGACTGGCATTGGGGATGTACAGCTCTCAGAAACAGGGCACTTCAAATTTCCTCAGAAGACTTAAAAATCCATCTAGAGTTAAAGACACTTGAACTGGAATCCAAACGTTTGGAATTAGAATCACTAGAGAGACTGCAGCATTTGGAGGTCAAAGTAAAATCAGTAGAGAGACTGCAGTATTTGGAAGTTGAAGAAAATGAGAGGCAGTGGCAACATGAAAAGGAAATGCTGACTCTTCGCCAGGGTCATGGAGGTAATGGGGAAGGGAGTAACCATACCACAGAAGCAATAAAGGTGAGTAAACATCTTCCTCAGAACCAAGAAGGTGATAATTTTGATAGTTTTATTCATATATTTGAAAGAGTATGCAAGCAGTATAATGCTGACCGAGGGCTCTGGGTACAGTTCCTCACCCCCTTACTCCATGGTAAAGCTGTAACTGTTGTTTCCAAATTGTCTGATACTGATTGTTTAGATTATGATAAAGTGAGGTACTGTCTATTACAATGTTTTAACAACACCTGAAGCTTACAGAAAAAAAACTTTTGTGAGCATAGGCGCAAGGCAGATAAAAGTCTGTGTGATTATATTGCTAAACTAAGCACTTATTTTCTTAGATGGGTGAGTGGGTATCAGGTCACCACTTTTCAAGGGCTGTCAGACCTTTTGGTGAGGGGAACAAGCCCTTAGCACTTTGCCTGAAAACATCAGAATCTGGTTGGCAGACAGGGAATGAACTCTGCAGATGAATTGGAGAAAAAGGAGACCTATACCTAGCAAGAAGGGCATCATTGCACAGGAAAGAGATACCCAGTGCTGCACATTGATATAAGGGAACCCATGGTGAGCAGCCGAAACCACCCCAACAGAGTCTGCCAGTAACAGAGGAAGCCACTATTTCAGAATCACAGCCAAGATCAAGGGTTAAATGTCTTAAATGTAACCAGTGTGGCCGTGTAGAATATAAATGAGCATGGAGTCAAGGTGGGGAACAAAAGGTGAGGGTGCCAGCAAGTGAGAATAACAGAATGCCAGTGGTAAGTTGTCTGGAAACAACAGGGGTACTAAACTACCAGCAGTGTTTATATCCAATCTTGGTGGATGGAAGACAGGCCACTCCAAAAAAAACGCAGCCTCTGATATAACCATTGTGAAGCCTGCAGTGGTTAAAGAGGAGCAGTACTTGCTTGGGAAGTCCACTCCAGTCAGAGCTTTAGGAAGGACCCCATTCCAAATGGCTTTGGCCAAGGTTTACCTTGACTGGGAGGGTAGAAAAGGAAGCAAGCAAGTAGGTGTGTTTGAGGATATCCCTGCAGGTGTCTTGATAGGGAATCCTGTTGCTAATGCAGTACCTTGTGTGCATGCAGTGACATGCAGTCAGGCTTGGAGACAGGCATATGGGTCTGGGAGTCTGGGCGAGACCCAGACAGACCATACATCTGAAGCCAGGACTGATGATGCGGCTACTTCAGGGAGGGAGCTACCCTGTAGCAATTAGACAGAAGGTAATCCACAGATTCTGGTGGGTATTGATGCTCCCTTGGACAGAGTGACTGCAAGGGCAGATGTGAGTTGTAGTACCCTGGCTGACAGTGATGCACTACTGTTACCAGACTTCCTGTAGAAGGGGAGCTGGGGAGAGTTACAAAGACAGAGTTGAGAAAGGCTCAGCTCACAGACCCTACATTATAAGGCTTGAGGGAGGTAGCCAGGGAGGCACTGGATTCTCAAGGAAAATGGGATTCTGTATACTGGAACAAAGGGTTACTGTATAGATAGCGGATCTCTGAGGAAGGGCTAGAAGGTGAGGTAATACAGCAGTTGGTTGTGCCCATACCCTACTGTCTGGCACATCTAGCCATAGCTCATGACATTCCTTTTGCATGTCATATGGGCATAAAATATACCAAGACACATATTATGCAGAAATGTAATTAGTCTGGAATTGCCAGTGTTGTAACCCGGTACTGCAGGATCTGTGAACAGTGCCAAAAAGTAGACAAGACAGGAGACAAGGTTAAAGTTCCTTTGATGCCTTTGCCTGTGATTGAGGAGCCATTTCAGAGGGTAGCTATGGATATTGTGGGGCCTCTGAGTATCCCAAGTTCCACAGGGAAGAAGTATATCCTAGTGGTAATAGATTATGCTACTAGATACCCTGAGGCAGTGGCTCTGTCCTGCATAGAGGCAGAGAAGGTGGCAAATGCTTTGCTAGAGATTTTCAGCAAGGTAGGTTTCCCAAGAGAAATACTGACTGACAGAGGTGCCATGTCAGACCTGCTGGCTTGTCTGTGAGAATGTTGTCCGGTGAATCACCTAAAGAGCACCCCTACCACCCCCAGACTAATGGTCTTTTGGAGAGGTTAAACACTACACTAAAGACCATGCTACAGGCATTTGCAGACCAGTTTAAGAGAGAGTGGGACAAATATTTGCCCCATCAATTTCTTGCTTACAGAGAGATACCCACAGGAACTTACAGGTTTTTCACGCTTTGAGTTGCAGGGTGCCTGAGCAAGTCAGACAGACTCTGAAGGAGGAGATACAGGAGATGTTGGAACTGGGAGTAATCTAGGAATCCAGCATTCCCTGGGCCTCTCCAGTGGTGCTGGTACCAAAGAATGATGGCAGCACCAGGTTTTGTGTGGACTACAGGAAATTAGTCACACAGAGTCAGATGCTTACCCCATGCCTAGGACAGATGAAGCTCTAGAGCAGCTGGATGGGGCTAAGTATCTGACCACTATTGATCTTACCAAGGGCTACTGGCAGGTGGCCTTGACTCCCAACACTAGAGAGAAGTCAGCCTTTGTGACTCCTTTCGGCTCATATGAGTTCACGAACATGCCCTTTGGGATGAAAAATTCCCCAGCAACTTTCCAGAGGCTGGTAGATTGTATCCTAGCAGGAGCAGGAGATGATGCCCTCGCTTACCTGGATGATATTGCCATCTACAGACATTCCTGGCAAGAGGATCTTCAGCATGTCCGGGAGGTGCTGGGCAGACTGCAGAGGGCAGGGTTGACCATTAAGTCCAGTAAGTGTCAGGTGACTATTGCAGAGGTCTCCTACCTGGGACATAGAGTGGGGAGCGTAAGATCAGGTCAGAACCTACCAAAGTGGAAGCCATTCAGGCATGACCTGCCCCTGTTACCAAAAAGCAGGTGAGGGCATTCTTAGGGACAACTGGATACTACAGAAAGTTTGTCCTCAATTATAGTACCATAGCTGCTCCCCTCACAGACCTGATAAGGAAAAACAGGCCAGATAAGGTAGTGAGGAGCCCAGCATGTGAGCAGGCATTCCAAAAGCTTAAAGGTGCTTTGGCAGGACCCCCTGTGTTAGCCATTCCAGATTAAAGCAAAGAATTTGTTGTGCAAGTGGATTCTTCAAACCATGGGGTCAGGGCTTTATTTAGCCAGGTTTCCTCAGAGGGAGACACATACCCAGTAATATATCTCAGCCATAGACTCCAACCCAGGGAGGAATTCTATGCAGCTGTAGAAAAGGAATGTCTAGCCACAGTATGGGCACTGTGGAAACTTCAGCCTTAACTGTATGGAAGGAAATTCAATGCAGTTACAGACCACTATCCCTTAACATGGCTACATAGATCCAGCCAGCAAAATGGGAAGTTATATGACATGACAGTACAACACCGTAGAGGGGTCAGCAATGCCAACGCAGATGGGCTGTCATGACAGGGAATGGAGTAACATATTCCTATATAGTCTTATTTCTCTCAAGCCATATTTCTCAAGGGTCACTTGAAAAACTATCTTGAGTCTTCGAGGAGTGGGGGGTATGTGATGATATGTGCAAGTGCCAGCACAGCCAGCTGGAGTTGTAAAGAATGATATGTGATGTGAATATCAAACTGATTTATACAATATGCTTGTGCTACAAATGTATTAGAACTGTATGTGATTTGTATATCAAACTGCTTTGTACAGATGCCAGTGCTGAAAATGTATTTGTGAGGTTTGCTTGTGTTAAAATGTAAAAAACAGTGCACCCTGCTGAAATGAAAAGAAATGTAAATGCATTATTGCAACTGAATTAAATGTATATGTTTTAATAGAGGACACTGGGACAGCAAAGATTAACGTTAAGAAAAATAAGGGAAATGTAAATACAAATAATGTAAATAAGCTGTTAAACCATTAAAACGGCACCACACAGTACTGAATAGGACTGGAGCCGCTGGGTCTGGGAAAGAGCCTTTGCCCATTAGCTCAGTAAAAATAGGTGAGGCCCCAAGAACTGCCATAAACATTAGGATGTGCATTGTGGTCATCTGTGTAAATTCCTGTCTCAGCTTCAAAGGGGAATACTGTGAGAACTAGAGTCAGGTGGCCAGATGAGGTCATTCTGCCAGCCCTCTTGGAAATTATATTTTAGATATTAAAAAAGAGAAATCTCAGAGTATTGAGTATTCACTTTGGGAAGCCTGACTTGAAAGATCCTCACCCACAGCATCTTGCCTTGTGGTACTAAGTAACTTAACTAGGGAACAGTAATTATTTTAGATTCAGTCAGGAATATAGTGAAGCTTAGCTCAGAGAGTGTTTTCTTTATATGTATGAGTCTGTCCATCAATGTTAATTTCAGTATTTTCTGTGATTTAAACTCTGGTTTACTGTGAATATATATTCAATATTTTCATGTTCTTTTATTATTAAATATATTTAAACTTTTATTGTGCCTAGTCCTTGTAAAAAGTATCTGACCTTTAAGAGTACTTACAGTATATTTATTTGGTGACACTGTGCAGGCCACTCCAGAAGGCCTAGTCATCTTGGTGAACTACTACCATTTGTATTAGTATTAATATTATGCAGGCCCTTTGTTAAGGGCCTTAGAGTAGCTGATTGGGGGCTGTTTGGTAGTGGTGATAACTAGTCTTGGCAGAAGGGGCATAGCTAATAAACTTGTGCCAGCCTTTCTCAGGTTCTCTTGGAATGTGTGTGTGTGTGTGTGTGTGTGTGTGTGTGTGTGTGTGTGTGTGTGTGTGTGTGTGTGTGTGTGTGTGTGTGTGTGTGTGTCCAAATCAAATCTCTCAGTATGTGTGTGTCAACTACTTGGGGCAGGGGCATGAAGTATTGGGTTTACAGAGAGGGTGCTGGAGGACTTGGCTTGGACACTCAGCTGAGGACCTAACCCTACAGCTGTACCAGTGGGGTGTCTTATTGGGGACCTGGAGGGAGACAGATATAGAGATATCCAGACCCTGGGCTGAGTGCATTCCCTGTGTGTTCTTAAGGGAAATTGTACTTGATGCAGAGAGGTCTACATCTGGAAATACTGAGTGTATCCATTTGTATTCCAAGTGCACATCCCTCTCCTGTGTCAGTGGTGAGGATTCAGGCTCCTTGATTACTGGCCCAGCATGGGGATGACACATATTGGTGGCCATCACATACTGGTAGCAGTGGTGGGCATCACACCTGACTACCACAGGGAGATCTACATGGATATGGAGAGCATGTGAAAACTATATGCAGACAGTAATCAGAAGACAGGACCAAACCCTGAACTCTGCAATGGTGAGAAAGATGTACTAACCACTACCTGACGTGACACCTTAAGAATTCAGATGTAGTCCTTGTTCCTAGAACTACAGTAATATCAAGCTGCTGAACAATATAATTGTCTGTGTTTCCATCATTAATCTTTTCAGGTAGGCATGGGTAAATGCTGCTCAAACATACCATCCAATGCTCAACAAGCAATAATGACCAAAAGGATGGGCATTACAGGGAAATAGTAGACTGCCCAGGGATGAGGCATCAGGCCTATCTGCTTCTGGAAGATCTGTTATTTCTCTGTAATGCCCACCCTATCATGACCACCCTGCCAGATATTACTGCACGTAGATAATGACCTACCTGAAAAATTATGTTGTTTTTGTTTTATTAGCAGCATATACATTTTTATATCTTTGATATAAAAATATTCCTCTGTCTAATGTTTCAAAGTTGGTGTAGGATATGTAATTGTTGTTGGAATATGTATTTTACATCCAAAATATGTTATATAATGTACACACACACACACACACACACACACACACACACACACACACACACACACACACACACACACACACACACACACACACACACATACACACACACACGCACTCACTCAGACACATTCACTTACATATGCATACACACATACACACACACACACACACACACACACACACACACACACACACACACACACACACACACACACACACACCCTTCTAATTGCTGCTGCACTTAATTCTGTTAGTTCTGTTTTATGTATTTTTCTACACTAGCTAATTCTGACCTTCTAAGAGAAGAAAGAGAATGGATGGTCCTTGTAACTGCTGTTGCTGCGGTTACTTGATTTAGTTCAATTTTGTTTTTAAAGTTCTTTGGGTTTCTAACTATAGCTTTATAGCCATGTTTTGCAAGAATCTAGATTAAACAAGACGGCAGTCATTTGTTTTTATAGCTGTGCTTCATTGAGGTTTAAGGCATTGCTATGAACCCACAGACTTATTTGTATTAGACTGTACTTGTACATTAATAACGTGTTGAAGAATGTTTATTCTCCAAAAGGGTTTCATTTTACATTCTGTCCATTATATAAGCTTATGTGTTCCCCTGCACCTCTGATCTGGTAGCATGACATTACACCACCATATTTAATCCAATCAGTGCCTGGTTATGACTTGACTTACTCCAACACTGGCTTTTTCTGGAAATCTTAAAGTACTATTTATACTAAACTTAGCTGACAGCTGTGTTGTTTCAGTTGTTTGTTTAGTGTCACTCTGGGCAGTGAGTCTTAACAGATCTAGACATTTCTGAAGACTGTGTTTCAACAAGTACTTGATTGACAGTTCAGCCAAGTATATTTTTAATTAATTTTCCCTTTCATCGCACTTAATCTTTAAGCATCTGATCCACTCATCCTGTTCTTTCTGTAAGATCAGCTGTAACAAGATGGACAGAACTCTGGTAATATGCATTAAACCATTCTATTTCAGAAAACAGTTATTCCCTCTGTATATGAACTGGGATCCTTTATTTATTTATTTATTTTTTATTTATTGCCGTTGGTTTACCAGGATAGTCCATTGGGCCATAAAGAAACCGTTTTCAATGGAGTCCTGGGGAGAAAAGCTCCATAACAGAAGGTATTTACAACATTTTAACAGTTACAATATTAGTACAGAGAGTTATTAATATTGTGTAAACAAACAAATGTAGAACTCATCAGTTAGAATAGCAGTCATAACAGTTAAAACAATAGGAAGAAATGTACTAGAATTAAATAAATGTAATATAATACTGATAGAGAATAAATGTCAAAGGTATAGAAGTAGAATATGGTATTGAGGGTGAAATAAGTAGAGTTATTTATGTGGGGTGGGAACAAGAGCATTCCCACTGAGAAGCTAGATGAAAGTGAAGAGACTTTTTGAAGGCAGAGTTGTTAGTTGTTGTTTATCAATCATATTTGCAGTATTAAATCAGCTTTTTGAAAGGCAGCTGTAAGAGTCACCTTGTTTCAGACATGATGCTGATTGTCAGTGTTTCCAGTCATTTGAAATGTAAATTATGATTTTCCTTCCTATACATACCCTCTTTCAGAGCACACCCATACTTAAATAGACTTAAAATTCAATACTTCATTTTAAAGAAATTCAAGCACCCCTAGATTCTATCACATCATATCAGAAAGCATAGACTTGGCATAAAGCCCTCCCAGTACTAAAAATCAAAATAGTTAACATGAATCAACCTTCACTTGACATATTCCTCTAAACTAATCCATCTGTTACAACATTAAACACTCCCACCCCATCATTCTCCCACTGGTGTACCAAAAAAATGAATATTGTACCTCCATAGCATTTATAACAAAATTACAGAACTTCATGCCTGGATGTCACAGAATACCTCTGATATTCCTGTCATCACAGAAACCTGGCTCAAACCTTGCATTAAAGATTCAGAGCTACTCCCTTCAGGGTATAGTATTATCAGAATTAACAGGCCCCACAAGAAAAGCTGGTGGGTAGCCTTAATCTTTTCAGGTTTGTACAGTCTCTCCCTGTTTGTACAGCATACCCAAATTCCAAAATGCCAAAATACTTATATCACTGCTAAAGCTTAACACTCTATATTCCACCTGGAAAATACGTTAGAAGAAATCATACTCGTGGACAACTAATAACATACTTTATGAAAATATTATACTAACAAATATAAATATTAACTGCTAAAACCGTATGTTAGACTTTCCCTCAGATAGTATAAACCTTTATGTCTACACACAACTTATCAAAGCACCCACTACGTTTAATAATACCAAACAATAAAGGTACAATTCTAGACTGGATACTGGTCTCTCATCTCAGTAAATTTACAACCTTTGGAACCTATAAAACTCACTTAGCGACCACCTCCCAGCCTATACCCACAGTAATACCACTCAGCAATCCAACACGCAATTTAAAACTTCTAAATTCAGTAAAGACTCTTTAATCAATATATTGAAAACCTTTAAGTGGGCTGTTCTATAAACTCTCCCAATTGATGAGGCAACCAATAATGTTAATGCCTTATTCTTAAATATTCTAAATAACCACAAAATGCTCTGCAAACAAAGAGTGAAAACTAACCACCTCCCCCATGGTGCAGACAAAAACTACAATGTCTAACAGAGACAACGCATGGAAAGAATATCTCAAACATAGAACTCCCTATAGCATGCAACAATACAGAGAGTTGTGCAATTTGAGCTAAAAACAAGTTAACCTAGACAAAAAACAATGTTCTAGCCATCTACAACTTCAACACAAAAATGACCCCTAAAAGTTCTGGACATCAATGCATAACGTGTTAAATCTGAGCTCAAATAAGGAACCCAGCCTTTCTCATAACAGCTCTCCACTAGAAATTGCTACCTTACTGAATGCCTACTTCATAGAAAACATTGCATCCCTAACTAAAAACTCTTCACACCCATCCAGTGCCTCTGTTCTCTACAATAACATCCAATCTCAGTATTTCTGTGATCAACAAGTTAGACTAAAACCAACATTCTGCATACACCACACACACTGCCACTTCCTTTATTCCAGTCCTGCCTCCCACACATGAATCTAATGCACTCTCTCTATCCATTGATAATTTCCACATAGGACCTGTCTCTATAGCAATGATAAAAACAACTGCTACTTAAACTCAAACCCTGCTCCAGTGCAGTTGACAACCTCCCACCTGAATACTTTTTTTTTTTTTTTTTTGTTGACCGAAATGTCGACTAGGTTTCCACAGAGCTGTTTTCAGCGGGAGGAGGGGGAGAAATCAGATGCATGTCTTTTGAATGTGTGAGGGGAACCGAGTAGGAGGAGAAAACCCACGCGAACACAGGAGAACATGCAAACTCCAAAAGATAACTGCAGATGCCATAGCATACACAGTCTCTGTCTTTATCAATAGATCGATATCTGTACCTATGTACCCTCATTAAGGAAAAAAACATATATTATCCCTCTTCATGAAGGTTGCATCTCTACTGATGTCTCTATCTACTGGCCTATTGCAATATTATTACCTCTCTTAAAAATGTCTTGAAAGATATATCCATAAACAACTCTTCCGCTGTCTCCTACAGAAATGTCTTTTAACATCCATCCAACATGGCCTCCGATCAACACACAGTACATTTACTGCCCTACTATCTTTCCTTGATACTATAAACAAATACAGGGACTCCGGTGAATTGTTTCTTCCCTATTCTTTGACCTGTCTAAATCCTTTGATACAATTTCTCAGACTAAACTCATGTTCAAAATGTCTTCGCTTGGACTATCCCCTTCTTTACTGCAGTGATTCACCAGTTATTTAATTGACAGGCTCCAATCTGCAAAATGGCAGAATACTCTCTCTCTGTCTTCCTACCTGCATGTCTCCACTGGTGTACCCCAAGGCCCTATTCTTGGTCCCCTCCGCTTTAATATTTTTTATCAATGGCCCCTATACCTCAGCAGGTGCAGCCTCTCTTATACAACATGATGATGATGATGATTCCATACTTCTATGTGCATCTAATAATCTGCCTCATCTCATCCATATAACACGTGGTCAGAAAGTCCTTCTACATGGCACATCTTATACCCAAAGGTTCTGCATCCAGGAAGAAAGAGGTAATCATCCCTCTCTACTCACCCCTCATTAGACCAGTCATCAAATATAATGCCCTGTTTGGCATGTACCTGACCAGACACCTACAACAGCTGGAGAGGCCACAAAAGTACCTCACAAAAAAGATCCTAGGCCTTAAACACATGTCCTACACCGACAGACTCAAGGAACTCCAACTGTTCTCAGTCTCTTATTGTCTACTTAGAGGTGACCTCTGCTTGACTTACAAAGCCATGTCTGACCCAGCCCTACTTGAAATGATACACCTAAAGAAATCCCAATCCCCCCATGTCACAAGCTCCAGAGATCACAACCTCATTACCACAATTAACAGAACATGCTGGAGGGACAGGTTAATTTCCCAAAGACTACCCATACTCTGGAATAAGCTTCCCATTCATGTCAAGCAGAGCACCTCACTGGCCCTATTCAAGAGAAATCTTGATGAGTGGATGAGTGGATGGTTAACTGAAAGTTCACCCCAGGGATCACTCCAATTGCCCTACTGGATAAGGGCACTGTGAACTAACATCAGGTGGCACGGTGCCTGGGCAATTTTTTTGGACTAGGCTTGTAAAAACTCCAGGGCCCTTAAAAATTGTGCCATGTTGAGAAATGATTTATAATAGCTCTCCACTAAAAACTGTTACCTTATGCATTACCTACGTCATCAGAAGCATGGCCTCCCTAACTTAAAAGCTCTTCATCCACATCAAGTGCTTCTGCCCACCACAATAACATCCAAAGTTATGTTGGGTGGGTGTTAAAAGCCTTTTTTCTAGATGACAATGCCCAACTACTACCCAACCCTGAAAAAAAAATCTCACATGCCAGACAAAACAAATTGCAAAATCTTTTCACTAAACAAAACTGAAATTGAAGTAGTCTCCCATACAAAACTTCATGGACTGATTATAGATGATAACCTTAAATTTGGCCTGCATGTTCAAAATAACATAAAAAAAGACTCACCAAAATTAGGAATTCTATACAGGCATAAAAATTTCCTTAGCAATGCCACTAAAACCACTCTTGCCACTACCTACCTTCTCCCATCTCTTAAACTGTACACCCATCTGAACCAGCCTTCAGGCTACAGTTGAAAAGAAGCTGAAAGTTTGCTATAATAAGGCCGCAAAAATTGCCACCAGCAAACAATGCAGCATCCACCACTGTATAGCTTTTAACGTGCTGAATAGGATTAAACTGCTCATCATTTATATTGTATGCAGCTTATCTCCACTCCCACCATTATTCACAAAGCCAAAACCGCCCTGCTTTTAGTCTTGTTTTCAAATCCTACCACCATAATAGACCACATTTATCTAATGAACAAAATCTTCTTAGCATGTATAAATCCCACAAATCCTCATACTCAGTCACTAAAATGGAATTCAATTACTCTGCAAGCTAGATCTACCTCTAACCTCTCCAACTTAAGCACCTATTAAAAGACTACCTAAATAAGACTTGGCTCTGCTCCTGAACTAACCCAGGCTGAACTAGTTCCCTGGCATACTTCTTACTAATTCCATCTCTCAGCATAGTCAATATAAATTCTTAGATGAAGGATAAATATAATTTTACCTAGGCTATGTTATTTAGTGAACTCTGTTCCAAAGTGTGCACACATTGTATAGAATGCCATATCTATGAACTCAAACTTGTGAATTCTTTAACTATTAGCAATGTTCTTTTTTCAGCTTATGTCTGTCCAAATATTTGCACTCTGCTACCCTGTAGCTATCCTAATTTATAGAGCCATTAAAGAAAACAACCTTTCAGCCCTATGGAAAACTTCCTTTATAATCCCATCACACAAGGGTGACACATCCACCGAACTGTCAAACTATTGCCCTATAGCAATCCTTCCTCCCCTCTTCAAAGTACATAAAAATGCATACAGCAGCAACTCCTAGCCTTTCTATGTGATAACCAATCACTTTCTCCAGCTCAACATGGCTTTCATCCCCAACAAAGCACCAAAACTGTCCTGTTTCATTTCCTAGATACCATTAATCAAAGTAAAAACTCAGGTAATTTTATCTCATCCTTTTTCTGGACTTGACAAAAGTGTTCAACATCATCTCACATCAACTTCTCCTCCAAAGAGTAAATCTTATAAGCCTCAAAATTCCCTCAACTAGCTGGTTCATCAGCTACCTAAACAATCTCATTGAGTGTGTAAAATTAAATGCCTCCCGCTCCACATCCCTTACAATCGCTACAGGAGTCCCCCAAGGATCCATACTTGGGTCAATACTTTTCTTCATTAAAGACATGCAAAAAGAGTCAAAGATCACCACCATAATACGATATGCTAATGACTCAGTTTTAGTCTGCTCAGGTCCAAATCGTCCCACCATAGAAACCATCATTCAGGAAGCTTTCACCTCTATAGAAAACTGGCTAAATAAATCTCAATTGCTCGTAAATCGCAACAGAACCAAACAAATTCTATTCATTCCTAAAAGGATAAATCAAAGCAATACTGACCTTAATATTAAACAACACAAAACTGAAAATGTCACCAATAGGAAATTATTAGCAGTCATCACTGATAACAAGTCTGATCTTTACATTGACACTGCAGTAAAAAAGGCACACTGCAAACTAGACCATAGCCACCACCTTCCTTCTCTTTTCTACCCTCCTGAATGCATCAAAGATATTCATAAATCTCAACTCTTCCACCAAACACAAACAAGATAGCACCTACAACAAAATTAGCAACTTCTCCTGCAGTGTCTCGAACATTTCCCGTCACTGCACAGTGCTCAGTACCCTCAAATGGCTTGAACCTCCACAACACATCACCCTGTCCTAGCTATTCACAGCACACAAGATAAAATACCATTGCTGTCACGTCTCATTCAATGGCACGTACCAGTAGAACCCTAAGATCCTCAGAACTTAAACTAAATGTTGCTAATAAACCTAATAATTATTATTGTGACTCGCTATTCTCCATCTTCATCTCCAAGGCATGGAACAAACTTCAAATTACATCAGGCTTTTAAATTACATGCAACAATTCAAATCCACCATAAAATATCAGCAGATAACTAATAAACTATGCAACTGTACCACACCTACAGTTTGAAGTATGCAATTCTAACTCTGTCCACTATGGATAATATACAAGCGTACTAATATAGTATTTTTGACTCTACTCACAATATCTTAAAAACATATATCTCCTTAACCTGATATGCTTTGTAAATAATGTTTGTTGACCACCTGCTTTGAAATACTTTATAAATAATGTTTGTTACCTGTTTTTCTTTTGAATTGTCAAAAATCTATTTCTATCCTTGTTTTGGAGCTTTATTCCCCGCATCTCTGTTGAAAATGGGCATTTCACTTCCCAGATGGACTTTCCCACTAAATAAAAGCAAATAAAAAATAAATAAACGAATAGATAAATGAAATAACAACACTGTATGAAATGAAGTTGTGAATTTTTTACTTAGTTAATATGTTGTTCTTCTGTATTAGGGTTTTGTAATACATTTGTTGTTTAACTGTAACCCCATTTAGTCAATGTGGAGAATTTCTCTTTAGTTAATATGTTGTTCTTCTGTATGTCATTGTTTAACTGCAACTGTATTATGTCAATGTGTAGGTTTTCTCCTCAGGCCTCCACTGAAAATGGGATGTTATCCCAATCTGACTTTCTTGGTAAACAAATGTCAAGTAAAACAAAATAAATAAAAATAACAACCTGAAGAAGTGCCTGTCCACACCCCCATCAAAATTATAAGATATCACTCCAATTGAATTTTTCTATGTACATTAACCCTTCCCTGCTTGACTGTCTTCCCAGCTGTACCACCCCCATCTTTCAGTCAGGGTAACCCCTATATTTCCTTACTTGTAACTCTTTGTTTCTAATCCATTCCTTTCATTCCACTCACTTTCCAAATGGTTCATACTTTATCATAACTTTCTACTTCATTCAGCCTTTAACAAGCATCAGCTCAGTTCTCTCAGATCTCATCCACACAGCTATTTCCTTAGATACCTCAAACAAGGGGAAAAAAACAGTCATCCTCAAATTGTTGTTCATATGCTTAGTCCCATCTCATACCTACAGTCAGTCAGAGATTCACCACTTCCTTTCAATATACCACATGAGGAGAAAGTCTGCATCTTCCTTCCCACATTTCCAACATGCACCGGACCCTGTCCAATCCTTTATTTTAGTCCTCAGTGGAAGCTATTTCCATTCCATCAACAAGGATCAGTCTTCTCAGTCTTTTACAAATTGCCTGTCCCTTCTTGCACATTGCATTGTCCTCCCATAATCCTCTATTATTTACAAAAAAATATTTTAGGAAAATCTCACTGCTTAAGGAACTTCCACAGCTAAATTTCACTCAAATTTTTAAACACAACAAAACTAAATACAAGTCTAACTGGTTTCAACCACCTCTGACAAAGAAGTTTTGAAAAAAGCTGCTTGTTGGTTACACATGTTTGAGTATAGGTTAGCTTTATCCATAGGCACATTAGACAATTACCACCACAATCTTTTATTAGTCACCATTCTGTAGGGAGCAATCCTTTAATCCAATGTTTTGTAAGTACACACTTCTTCTTTCTACACTACTTTTAGAATTTAAGTTCCCAGATTCAGGTTCATAGGTAGTTGCAAGGTATGCAGGCCAGGAGACCATTGAGGAGCTAAGCCCAAGTTCCCAATGACCCTAGAGCACGGTCTGGTTAACTGATTTGATCACAGTCACATAGTAGGCAAATGGAGGTGGAGGCAATCAACCCCACAGCCAGAAATATGGAGGAAGTTACTGCTGAATACATCTCATCTTCAAGATTGCACAGAATAACACAGCTCATGTTTTGAAAGTATCAGGTGAGAAATCTTATTCACAATGAATCTTCTTTTGTGCCAACCTGCCAGCTGTATAGCATTGTTAGATGGAGTCATGAACTATAACCCAGACAACTGGGGTTCATTTATTGTCTTAGGTGCTGGAGAACCCAGGCAGACAGGCAGAAGAATGAAGAGACCATGCCTGCTCACCTCTCCCTAGGGAAAGGTTGAGGGGTGTGTTGCTGGGAGTGCCTCCTGCTACTGTACTGTATGTGGAAACTAGAGATCTAATATTCAATCAAAGGCATAAAGGGTAGCCTAAGTGGCTACATCTCTTGTAGAAGTGAGTGAGTGAGTGAGTGAGTGAGTGAGTGAGTGAGTGAGTGAGTGAGTGAGTGAGTGAGTGAGTGAGTGAGTGAGTGAGTGAGTGAGTGAGTGATGGGCCTACACTATACCCACTGAACAACCACTTGCACCATCTTACTCATGTGCGCTAACCTTAACCCTACCACCTAACTCCAACCTTATACATCGGGGTACTAAATATACTTTCCTTAACAGCACCACTACACAACAGAGATGTGCAACACACTTATGGCCGCGCGCACACACACACACACACACACACACACACACACACACACACACACACACACACACACACACACACACACACACACACACACACACACACACACACACACACATTCCAAACATAATTGTGCCTTTTCCTAGCTCTTACTCTAAACCCTAATCTGCAAACATCCCACCCCAAGCACACACACACTTTAAACACATCAGTCCTCTTTTCTGAGCCCTTACTGTAAACCTAACCAGAAAATGCTCACACAAACACACAATTCAGACACATTACCCTAGCACTTACTCTAACCCTAACTTGCAAAGTATTACACACACACATACACACGCACACACACACACACACACACACACACACACACACACATACATGCACACACACTCTCACACACATGCACACAACCCCCCCACCCCACAAACACACGCAATCAACACAAATGACAAAACTTTTGTTACAAAAAAATGCTTCAGTATTAGCACCCAATTTCCTTTTACCTTACACACAACATTCAAAACTTCGAGAGTTGCTTTCCTTCATAATCCAACCATTCACTCAACTGTAACACCAAAACATTTGTTGACAAAGGATGAATTTCGCTAAATGAATTGTATCTGGAAGGATTAATTAGTATAGGTTGTTCTGTGCCATGTTGGGAAATGTAAAATGCACTTTTGCATGCATTATCTTAACACTGTGTTTTGTTTAAAAAAAGGTCTGCACTTTTCAAATCTGAGATGATCTTAACATTAGTGTAGTGAAATGACTTTAACCTGTTTCCACAAAAAGTGGGAAACAACCTTCTCATATGCTTCTGTTAATGAGTTTTCCAAGAACAGAGAAACAAAAGGAACAAAGTTTAAGTATGCTGGTAGAAAGTTGTCTATGGAGGCTGAGCCATGGTATCTAATTTTGCATGAGTTTCTTTACAGATGGTATCACTTTAGGCAGTAAAACAAATGATTAATATTCATTATCCCACTAAAAGTCGTTAGTTACTTGGAGTATTAATGGTTTGAATATGATCACATTATGGACTCAGTCAAAGAATCGGCTTCCCATATCTTGTGCTGTAGACTGGTCTAGCGGATTTTATGTCATATTATTTGCTAAGGTGTTTTTTTATTGCGGGTTATTTAAATTAGTTTCTTGTAACTGAGTAGAGTTGTTCTACTTTTCTTTTCTTTTCTTCTCTTTTCTGATCTTTTTTCTATCTGTAGCCTGACTAATTTTCTAATGATAGAATTGTCTCTACAGCACTTGCAGGTTTCCCAAGCTATATCGTTACTTACTATATCATGTTGTAGGATTGTATAAGTGCAGGGTAAGGTGTTGTGTTTTTTTTAACCTGATATCTCGGACTGGTGCAGATTTATTCAGTAAGTGCATTATAGTACTATTATATGTTTCAGGAAAACTTCCAATATTGTTAGCTTGGTCAAAGCATTAACTCAGCTTTAGTGATGTGTAATGTCATTAATTTAAGGCTTCATATGGTTTAGAGATTGCTGGAATTTTTTCATTTTTCAAATACGGGTATGTGGCCAGTGTAGTGGCTTGCCTAGTGGGGATTCACTATAGTATACAGATAATTTGTAATTTTACAGTCCTGATGCATAGGGGTTAACATTAGCAGAGAAAATGCCAGTAACAGCACATCCAAGGTAGAGTTATCACTGAAGTGTTCATTTCAAGGTATATTGACATCTCTGAGGGTTAATAATTCACCTGAGTGATTATAATGCTACGATTAAGGAATTTCTGGGAGTAGTCTCTTTTCTCCTCCAAGCTTAATGTTGAGGCAGCCTATGTTCAACTGCTTTGACTTCCTGTTTGCAGCTGTTACACATACAGCTTCACTTCCTGAAACTGCTGAAGGCTGCCTGGGTTGACGTTCTGCATGTGTTGTTGTGTAAGCGAGTTCTCCACCTGCCAGTTTTACCCTGTCTGTCTTTTTTGAAAATCAGTTACCCATGTAGACTGAATCTATTGTCTTTTATATGCAGTTTTATGAAGGCTATTTGTACAATTTTATTTATTTATTTATCTGTGACTTTAGTTATTTATTTAGTTATTTATCTGTGAGTGTGTATTTGTTTATGCTTTGTTAACCAGGTTAATCCTACTCTGCAAGGCCTATCTATTTTCTGAATGGAATATGCCTCCAGAAATACACATAAAACACAAAAACAATTAAATAAATTGTAAACAATGTATATATACAACATGGTCAACAACATTTCTGATTTACCCTGAAATGCTTTACATTGCATTGGCACAAATTAAAATGCACAGTACAAAATTTCTTTAACAGCAAAAAATATATAGTTTTAAAGCAAGAATTGTTCTTCAATACTTGCATTATATGTCTTGTGTTTTCTGAGAGCTCTGACAGATACGGGGACTTAGGCTAGTATATTTAAAATGTAGAATTAATTAGGGTAATGGGAAGGGGTGAGAAGGGAGAGAAAATGTACATGGAGTTGGATAAAGGGGAGGGAAGGAAAAGAAGGAAAAGACGATTGGGGTAATGGACACTATAATGTTCAGTGACTATCAGATGAAGTTAGAAATATGTTTAAGAGTATGTAGGTTGCCTGAATTAAGTTATATTAGATTTCAAATGTCTATATGTTGTACAAGAACACAGGATAAAAAGTGAAGCTTCTTTACAGATTTGTAGGTACTGAGCATCAGAGTGCCTCTCAGATGAGTAGTTTGGTCCGTCTTGTACAGAGGTAAATAAGTGGGGTTCCACCACCTATTTTGAATTTGTTTCACTAATGTACAGGAGAGATTGAGTAGATGACGAAAGTTACTGATTTGTGGTGTGGTATTTAATTAAGTTGTTTAATGTATGACATAGGTGTGCTTGTACAAGTTTGTGGATGAAGTTTGTTTTTAAGTATTTGACACTGTTTTCCACAGACATCCAGTTTAACTGTTTCAGTACTATACAGTGGCAGGTCTTTGTTCTCTGACTTCCTTCAAATGTGTCAGTTTGATTATACATAGAGTTATCTTTAGTAAATGCTATCTTCTTAGGATTTACAAAGACTAGTGCATCATAAAAGAGTTGGAATAAAGTAGTTCCTCTGCAGTTTATTTCTCAGAAGTTGGCTTTAGGTAGTTATTAACTCTGTACAGAGTTCCACGTTTCCTGTGGATGTCTTTGAGGGAGGAATTCATGTGTTTCTGAAAATTATGTTTGTGGTCAATTACTTTTGTGGATGTCTTTGATGGAGGAATTCATGTGCTCTTGAAAATTAAGCTGATGGCCAATTAAGATCCAAAGTATTTCCATCCTGGAATCTTTTCTCAGTCCAGATGAGCCATGGATTGCTAGATGGGAAGTGCCCCATCACTCCCTGTCAAAAAACAGTAGTTTGTCTGTTTTAGTTTAATATTGTTTCTGTTTCATTCAATTGTTGAGTGAGGTGAACCATTTTATAGTTCTGATATTAAGCTTGGTAGGTCTACTGCAAAATATGGAAGGACAGAGACATTGGTATATTTTGTGATATGGATTTCATTACTATTTTAATACACTGTATTGGTAATAATATACATTTAAAAGGGAAGTGCATAAATATACCCATGTGGCAGCCCAATGTTACCATGGTTGTTTGTGTACTATGCCATGGTCTAAAATCATGCTGTATATGGTCATCTGTGTTCTGTAAGATGATTCATTATTTGAACATGTACAACATGGTCAAAGGTTTTAGACAGGAGGCTCAGTATAGCAACTAGCCTATAACTGTCAATTTTACTTTGACCAGTTTTTTTTATGTAGAGTATAAGCTTAGCATCTCTCCATAATATGTAGGGTGCCAGTTTCGTGACGTAGCCCAGGGAAGGAGACATGGTATTTTACTTTGTTTAGAATCATTTTTACTAATATTGTTGAGGTTGGACGTTGAAATAATGTGTTGGTTGGCCTGGTTTTTGTGAAATATGTAAGGGTGCCTCTAGTTTGTCAGATTTATGTTCCATTACATATTTAAAGAATACAGCAAATTTGTGCGCTATATCCTCTTGGTGTGGACAGCTCTAGTGGGGTCAGTGAAGTAGCATTGAGTTTCCAATAAGCTTATTAACAGTTTTCTAGAAATCTGATATTTTCTTTATGTTAGTTTATTGTAGGTTGTAGAAATAGCTTTGTTTTCTTTTCTAATGAGGATTGGACAATTGTTATGTGTTTCTCTATAATTTTAATGTATTTTTTGTGTTGCTTTGTTTGCATTCTTTCCAAGCTGCATCTGTTACAATCATGGTTTTCTTTATTGTAGCATTAATCCATGGAAAATATTTTTCTCAACTGTATTCTTTGCATTGGGAATTACTTGTTAAGTTGGTTAAAAAAGTAAGTTGAAAAACAAACCACACCAACTGTTAACATTAACAGTATGGACGTATAACAACTAAATATAAACATAATAAAAACAAAAATGTACATGTCCTGAAACACAGACACAAATACATATGTCTGGAACATTTCTCCCAGGGCCCCTGCTGAAAATTGGCTTCATTCCGAGTCCGACTTTCCAGGTAAACAAATGTCAAATAAAGTAAAATAAACACAGCCAGGGTATAACTCTTTAAATCGTTAATAAATGGTGAGCGCTTTTCTCTTTACTGATTTTTTGTTCTTATATCTAAAAGTCGGCTGAACACCTACTGCTTGTTTGATCTTATATATCAGTAGTTAGGACATCCCAGTGTTTACGTATAACATCCATGACTAACTTGGTGTTACTTCCATAAGACATTAAAAATTTAACCTGCGCAAAGTCCCTGCTTAAACCTTTATGTTGTTGCATATCATTAACATCCTCTGAATAGTAGGGTTTCCCATAGCACTGTCTTAGAAGGACTACCTCCCTTTAGGAGGCTGTTCATTTAAGTGTGTTCCAACTGGCAAATGGATACTTTGTGATATCTGTTAGATACATGCATTGTTTTTATTGGTTAGTATTGATTGCATATTTTATAAGGTTGTGTGAAGTAATTGAGTTTGGTCTGAAGAAGCAGGTGGAGGTTACCTGTGAAAGCGCTCAACATGTATTAAAGAATTAAAGAGTTATACCCTGGCCTTGTTTCAGTACATGTACATTTTTGTTTTTATTACATTTAAAAAGGAGGTTGCTAAAGGTGTCCAGTGCTGCATTAATGTCTGCAGCATGTTCCAGTCAATTCTAATTTATTTTGATTTCTTCCTCAATGTTATACAAATATATATATCTATATTCACACACACACACACACACACACACACACACACACACACACACACACACATATATATATATATATATATATATATATATATATATATATATATATATATATATTACATATATTTAACTGTTTTTCAGGCTCTGCATAGCAATAGCATTTGAAATAATTGGAGGAACTTTTTGCCCCATATGATGTGAGTAGGGCATTATTCACCCAAAATGGTTTGGCAGTTTACTACTGTGCTGGTAATTACTTTTTCGTTTTGTCAAAATACAGTGCAGTGTGTTAGCTACTCATGAGTGCTAACAGCTTATTGTAGACGTTGTTATACCTTCAGATAAATGCAGATGTATTTTCTGAGATGATATTCCTATTATCTTCCTTGTTACGAGGGACAATGAAATCTCTTAGAAGTTCTTCCTTGCATCTGCCATGAAACCATATGGAATCTGAAAGTGACTGTTTGTCTCTGTCTTAAGTATATACAGCCAATGTGAAGCTGTTTAACATTTGTCATGATAGCTATAGGTAATAAGGCTTCACTACCCTTCTTTGTTGGTGACTGTACAGGGTGTAGATTTTTGTTTAACATCTGACCAAGTGAGTATTGCAAATCCTTGCAATCTTTTGTCTGTCAATCTTTTTCTAAAATATCATACCCAGAGTAAGCAAATTCTTAGCCAGTTTTGGTGTGGAAGGCTGAGCCAGGATTTTGAGACAACTAATTTGTGAAGTTAGGTAGTTTATATCCAGGCTTAGATCTGAGGTATGTTATTACATAAGTTCCTAGAACCTGCATGAATAATTTGAAGCTTTTAGCATATTATACATTGAATAAGTGGAGTTGTTTCTTTCATGGTGATCTATGCATGGTTTTAGGGTTGGATTCAACATTCTCTAAGGAAAGTAATAGAAACTCTAAGAATTGTGTAAAGCATCATATTTTAATATGATTATAGTTCAGTGTGTGTAGGGACTTTCTCTGTAAGTATTCATGTTGTTTTTAAAGTAAAGGAAATATGTGAAACTCTTTGTTTTAATACATTTTGTTTGATAATTGCATCAGCATAGTCTTGGAACATAATGCACTCAGTTAGCTGTATTTGGTATTTTGGCAAGAATTACTAATGTGTGATAGTTTATGTTAATTGCTATTATATTTTGGTTTATAAGGAAATATTTTTAATTTTATTCTGAGAAGACTTTTATTTTGAAGTTTGACAATAATTTTTGAATATTTTCAGTTAAATTAATTCCTTGCTATTTAATTCTTTTCTGCATAGAAAGTAGCTGTGATTAAATTATAACTCATCTTGGTTAGCTGGGGGAGCATTATTAGCAAATATACATAATGAGAACGATTAAGAGGATGACGTATTGTAGATATTCTGATAGGTTACTATTGGTAGGGGTTCACTGATGTTATTGCAGAAGGTTAATATTTGTAGTGGTTCAATGCTATTATTGCAGAAGGTTAATATTTGTAAGTGTTCACTGATATTATCACATCAGGTTAATATTTGCAGGGGGTCCACTGCTATTATTGCAAAAGGTTAATACTGGTAGGGGTTCACTGATATCATTAAAGAAGGTTAATATTTGTAGTGGTTCAATGCTATTATTTCAGAAGGTTAATATTTGTAAGGATTCACTGATATTATCACATCAGGTTAATATTTGCAGGAGTTCACTGATATTATATAAGAAGGTTAATACTGATAGGGGTTCATTGATATCATTGCAGAAGGTTAATATTGGTAGGGGTTGTGACACCCCTGCAATGGTCCAATAATAAAGAAGCCTCAATCTTCACCACTGAATACAGCTATGGGATATACAAACTGGTAGGATGACAAATACACACACAGTAAAGTGCAATTTCCCTTAAAAGCACACAGAGATCGCAGTCAGTCTGGGGCTGGTTTCTCCCTCTTTCTCCAAATTGCCAATAAGACTCCACACTGCCACGGTTATAGGGTTAAGATCTCAGCCGAGTGGTCAAGCCAAGACCTCCAGCACCCTCTCTGTCCAACTGTTGCTTTGTGTCCGTGCCCAAGTAGCTGACACACACACACACACACACACACACACACACACACACACACACACACACACACACACACACACTTTGATAGTTGGTTTATATACAAACACACACACACACCTGGGGAAGGTTGGGACAGGTTTACTAGCTATGCCTCCTTCTGCCCAGACTATAAGGTAGTTTCCACTGCCACCAACCCCTACTTATCAGCTACTATAAGGCCCTTACAAAGGGTGTCCAATCCTACTGTGTAATGTTACTATCAATCCAAATGGTAGTCTGACCAAGACTTGCAAGGTTATTTAGGAGTGGCCTGTACAGTGTCACCAAATACATATGCAAGTACGCTGAGAGCTTAAATATGTCTCACAAATATCAGCCACAAAGATAGGTTTAAATATAAATAATAAATAATAAAAGAACAAGACAATACTCAGTTAATCAACACAGTAACTTCAGAGTTCAAAATCACAGGAAATATTTTAAAACAACATCACAGGACAGCCTCAAATAAATACAGAAAACATCTAAACTATTCTTTACTATAGTCCTGTCTATATCCAAGAGAGATACTATGCCCTAAATCTTAAATTACAGCAAGGCAAGTGCAGATGATGATGATGAGTGGATGTTCTTGCTAGGTCCAAGACAAAATACAAAATGCACAGTTTATCTCTGAGAGAGTTCCCAAATTAATGTCAAACATTACTGCTGGGTCAGCTTGGATGAAATCACTCTTTGTCACCTGACTTCACTTCCCAGGCTAAACAGAAACTAATAGAATTTAACACCTCTGTGTGGGAAATACGTATCTCTCAGATCTTTGCAGCTACTAGGAAGTCATAAAGCAATAAAACACCTTTTACGTTTGAAACCTAGTAATTATTTCTCGTTCAGGACAATACAAAAACTTTTACCTCTAGACATTGTGTCTGCTACTGAACTGAAACTGAGAGATAACATATTTTGTTTATGGCCCAACTATAAAGTAACTTAATCTCAACTATTCTTGGCCCAGCTATAAAGTAACTTATCCTCAACTATTCTTAAGTTTTGCAGGTTAATCTTCTATGCTCCATCGGGGTACACTGTGGATACATCTTAGCTCAGCACATAAAATACAATTCCATATAAATATATATAATATAAATATATAAATCATCTCAGTATTCACAAATGACATAGAACTATTTCCAAAATTCCAGTTAGCTGGGCTGGCAGTGTGACATCCCCCGCCTCCAAAAAAACTCAAGCTAGTATTTCAAGTGACCCTTGAGAAATGTTGCTTGAGAGGGTTGAGCCTATCTGGGAATACCTTACCCCATTCCCTGTCATGAGAGCCCATCTGTGTTGGCTTGCTAACCCCACTGTTGTGCTGCACTGTCATATCATATGCTTGCAACCCTAGGCTCCAGTTTAGTAACTTGGCAATTTGCTGGCTGGGCTTAATGTAGCTATGTTAAGGGATTGTAGTCTGTAACTACAGTGAATTTCCTTCCATAAGGCTGACGTTTCTGCAGTGCCCACACTATAGCTAGACATTCCTTTTCTACAGCTGCATAGCATTCCTCTTTGGGTTGGATTCTATGACTGAGATATACCACTTGGTGCTCTTCTCCCTCTGAGGAGACCTGGCTGAGTACAGCCCCCACCACGTGGTTTAAAGCATCAATCCGCACAACAAATTCTTTGCTGTAATCTGGACTGGCTAACACGGGGGGGTCCTTCCAAAGCTCCTTTAAGTTTCTGGAATGCCTGCTCATGTGGTGGGGTCCACACTACATTATTTGGTTTGTTTTTCCATGTCACGTCTGTGAGGGGAGCAGCTATGTTGCTATAATTGGGGCCAAACCTTTTTGTAGTACCCTGCTGTCCCTAAGAATGCCCTCACCTGCTTTTTGGTAACAGGTGCAGGCCATACCTGAATGGCTTCCACTTTGGCAGGGTGTGGCCTCATCTTACCGCTCCCCACTCTATGTCCTAGGTAGGAGACCTCTGCCATGCCCACCTGACATTTGCTGGGCTTAATGATCAACCCTGCCTTCTGTAGCCTGCCCAGCACCTCCCTGACATGCTTAAGGTGCTGTTGCCAGAAATGGCTGTAGATGGCAATATCATCTAGGTAAGCAAGGGCAAACCCTCCTGCTAGGATATGATCTACCAGCCTCTGGAAGGTTGCCAGGGCATTTTTCATCCCAAAGGGCATATTTATGAACTCATACAAGCCAAAAGGAGTCACAAAGGCTGACCTCTCTCTAGCACTGGGTGTCAAGGGCATCTGCCAGTAACCCTTGGTAAGATCGATAGTGGTAAGATACTTAGCCCCATCCAGATGCTCTAGGGCCTCATCTGTCCTAGGTATGGGGTAAGCATCTGACTCTGTGTGACTATTTAATTTCCTGTAGTTCACACAGAACCTGGTGCTGCCATCCTTCTTTGGTACCAGCATTACTGGGGAGGCCCAGGGACTGCTGGACTCCTGAATTATCCCTATTTCTAACATTTCTTATATCTCTTCCCTCAAAGTCTGTTTGACTCTCTTAAGCACCTTATAAGGGGATTGCTTAATAGGCTTTTGATATCCTGTAGCCACATGGTACTGCACCAGGTTGGTGCACCCTGGTTTCCCAGTGAAATGTCCCCAAACTCCTGTAACACTGCTCTGATTTCTCGAGCCTGGGTAGGGGATAGCTGCTGGGACATTACTACCCCTTCCACCGAGGTGTCAGTCGGAACCTCACTAAGGAGATCAGTCACCAGATCCCCTTCAGACTCCTCCTGTCATCCACTGCAAATACTTAGCACAAGGGCCTCCCTATCATGGTAAGGTTTCATCATGTTAACATAGTACAATTTTTGCCCCTGCCTTATGCTTAGCAGTTCTACCATGTAGTTAACATCACTGACCATTCTTACCACCTTGTATGGTCCCTTCCAAGCTGCCTGCAGCTTGTTGTGTCTGACAGGAATGAGAACCATTACCTGCTGCCCTACAGCATATTCTCTAGCTTGAGCATTCCTGTCATACCAGACCTTTTTCTGCTGTTGGGCTTCTGCCAGGTTCTCCTGGGCCAAGCCCATGAGTTCTTTGACCCTTGTCCTGAGGTTTAGGACATATGCTACAACAGACTCCTTGAGGGATTCACACTCACTCTCCCACTTATCTCTAATCAAATCTAGATGTCCCCTCACCCTATGCCCATCCAGCAACTCAAAGGGTGAAAAACCTGTGGATTCCTGAGGAACCTCCCCATTAGCAAACAACAGATGGGGCAAATATTTGTCCCACTTCCTCTTGAACTGGTCTGCAAATGCCCATAGCATGGACTTGACTGTATAATTTAACCTCTCAAAAAACAATTAGTCTGGGGATGGTAGGGGTGGTCTTTAGGTGCTTCACCCCACAGTACTTCACAGACAAGCCAGCAGGTTTGATGTGAATTTGGCACCTCTGTCAGTTAGTATTTCTTTTGGGAAACCTATCCTACTGAAAATCTCTAACAAAGCATTTGTCACCTTTTCTGCCTCAGTGGAGGACAGAGCCACCGGCTTTGGGTATTTGGTAGCATAATCTACTACCACTAGGATATACTTTTTCCCTGTGGAACTTGGTGTACTCAGAGGCCCCACAATATCTATAGCTATCCTCTGAAATGGCTCCTCAATCACAGGCAAAGGCATCAAAGGACCTTTCACATTGTCTCCTGCCTTGTCTACCTTTTGGCACTGCTCACATGTCCTGTAATGCCCTGTTACATCTCTGGAAATCCCAGGCCAATAAAAGTTCTACATAATACATCTCTTTATACATTTTATGCCCATATCATCTGCAAAGGGAATATCATGGGCTATGGCTAGAAGTGCCAGACGGTAGTTTCTGGGCTCTACCAACTGCTGTATTCTCTCACCCCTAGTCCTCCCTCAGGGGTCCACTCTATACAGTAACCCTTTGTCCCAGTATACAGATTCCCCCTTCTCTTGAGAATCAGGTGCCTCACTAGCTACCTCCCTCAGGCCTTGTAATGTGGGGTCAGAGAGCTGAGCCTGTCTCAACTCTCTCTTTGCAACCCTTCCCAGCTCCACTTCCACAGGAAGTCTTGTATCCTCTGACAGCGGTGCCTCACTGTCAGCCTGGGTACTACTACTAACCTCTGCCCTTGCAGTCACTCTGTCCAAGGGAACATCAGTACCCACAAGCAGCTGTGACTCACCTTCAGTCTCACTGCTACAGGGCAGCTCCCTCCATGTAGTAACCACCTCACCAGTCCTGGCTGAAAGAATTTACACAGAATTTAACATCTCTGTGTGAGAAATACGTATCTGTCAGATCTTTGCAGCTGCTAGGAAGTCAAAGCATTTGAAACCTAGTAGTTATTTATCTTTTAAGACAATACACAATCTTCTAGCTCTAGACATTGTGTCTGCTACTGAACTGAAACTGAGAGATAACATCTTTCCTGTATGGCCCAGCTATAAAATAACTTAACCTCAACTATTCTTATGTTTTCCAAGTTAATCTTCTATGTTCCAGCAGGGTACACTGTGGATACATCTTAGCTCAGTACATAACATACAGTTCTGTATACATCCTAGCAATATTCACAAATGACATAGAATTATTTACAAAATTCCAATAAGCTGGGCTGCCAGTGTGACAGGGGTTCACTGACATTATTGCAGAAGGTTAATATTGGTGGGAGTTCTCTGATATTATTGGAAAAGGTTAATATTGGTAGGGGTTTACTAATAGCATTGCAGAAGGTTAATATTGGTAGGAGTTCACTGATAGTACTGCAGAAGGTTAATACTGGTAGGGGTTCACTGATTATTGCAGAAGGTTAATATTAGTAGGGGTTCACTGATATCATTGCAGAAGGTTAATGTTGGTAGGGGTTCATTGATAGTATTTCAGAAGGTTAATAGTAGTAGGGGTTCACTGATAGTATTGCAGAAGGTTAATATTGGTAGGGGTTCACAGATATTATTGCAGAAGGTTAATATTGGTAGAGGTTCACTGATAGTATTTCAAAAGGTTAATAGTGGTAGGGGTTCACTGATAGTATTGCAGAAGGTTAATACTGGTAGGGGTTCACTGATATTATTGCAGAAGGTTAATACTGGTAGGGGTTCACTGATTTGCAGAAGGTTAATACTGGTAGGGGTTCACTGATATTATTGCAGAAGAGTAGTGCTATTTTTAACCTCCCTACAGCTGGCTATCAGCTGCAACTATTACCTGTCATTATGCACTGGGTCTACTAGACCCTCCTTAGCCTCCCCCTGGGATCAATCCAACCCACACCTAGGGCTGGTGAGGAAATTGGGAATGCTGATGCTCTATTATACTTTACCCTACCACTCTTCATCAACCTGATAACCTTTGCTGCCTTCAGGAGGTACATGTGATCTTCCAAATTTGAGCAGCCTCCCAGCCAAGTGGTATACAGTTAGCACATGGAGTTTGACAGGCTTTTAGTGTTACTACTGCAGAAAGCTTTGACGGACTACCCTCTTCCCCCAAGAATGGGTGAGCCAGTATCAGCTGCTAGTTCCCACCCTCCCATGCCTGTGCTGCTAGCTGTACATGGGTTATCTGAGATGTAGTTAGGACTTCACCCCTTGGCATCCCTCATTTTTGTTCCAGGAGATTAGTGCTATTGAAGTTGTACCTAGTAATGTAATTTGTTTTGCCAGTTTTACTGTTAGAAGTTTTATTAAGGTAATAGTATTTGTCTAGCAATTATTGATTGAATAATGTGACCTGTAGGAAATGCATGGACATTAAGAAAGAGAAGTGCTAAATTATGTTAAATTTATCCCAAAATACAAAAATGAAAATAACAAACATCTACCACAGTGAATAAATAATTCATTTATATGGAATATGAGAGTATTTTTCCAATTATTCCATTCAAATGCTTAAATCTACTTATATAAGTTTAATTCTAAGGGCCTTTAAAAACTTTATATTTAGGTTTAGAATCTTTGAAAACTGGCTGTTCCTCACATTCCCTATTGCCTATACACAAGGTATAATTATATCTGCAGATCATTCTAAAATGTTATTTAAACAAAAACAATTGATGTTTTGGCATCAAATGTTAAATAAAAATGAGGCAAAAATCTATTAATGCTCTTATAGATGAATATAACCTTAACTCTCTACTTTGGTCAGATTTGCAAGAGTTTAGAAAATATATTCTAGATAAGCTAATTTTAATCCATTCAAATGCTAAAAATTCAATACCCAAACTTATCCAATATTTGATTGTATACACTTATAATACTTTACCAGTTAAAATAGTATATCATATATTTATAAAGCAATTAAACAAGATCTACATGTATATTCAGATAACTATTGGAATTCATTTGCAGCAATCAACAGTTTTATTCTCTCAGGAAAAAGACAAAGTTAATTTCCTTCAGTCAGCCAGCAAAACCACGTCCTCCATTAAATGGAGAATCTTCACATGGAAATTTTTACATAAATCTTTCATCACACCTCAGAAAATGAGTAAGATAACTAAACAAGATGTTGTTTGCTGGAGATGTAAAGCAGTAACAGATGCTAATTGGAATCATATATTTTATGACTGTGTATTATTAAAGAAATTTTGGGAGGAAGTTAACACTTTTTTACAGGTAATTTTTACAGACAATTTTATGCTTATAAAGTCACTTGTATTATTCAATACACCTGTCACAGACTGTATAAATAAAAACAAATATTCTTTACTCTGGTCTATACTTTCCATTGCCAGGAAAGTAATTACAAGAAATTGGAATTCCTCATCAGTTCCCTCATTTAAAGAGTTTAAAGGTCTTCTCTTAGAAATATCTAAGCTAGAAATGTTAACTATCAAATCTAAATCTGCAAGGAATATACAATTATATTACAAATTGGAAAACGTACATGAATTATTGGTTAAAGAACTGGATAAATGATTAATGCAGTAATGTTTTTCTTTTTCTTTAAATCTTTTATTCTATGTTTTCATTTTCTTCTGCCGAACTAAAGTTAAATTATCCTGTTATTCGATATATAGTGAACATCATTGTACATAGTTTACTGTGCTATTATAGTTATTGTATTATTTTTTCTTTTTTAAATATTGTATTTTTAAAAATTTAACTTATTCAATTTCTTTCAAAAGTTCTGTTCATTATATTAATGTTTTCAATAAAGCTGTTTAAAAAAAGAAAGAGAAGTGCTCAGTTGCCAACTTAATTAAATGTTATTAAACGTCAACTGAATAGAGGGTGTGAGTATAGTAGTTTTTGCAAACTATTTTTAAGCATTAGAGTGTTTTATTCTTATTATAGCCATTCTTTTATTTACAGTTTTATATAGTGAAGCTAGATAATAATAGGTGGCTGGAGAAGGGTTACTCTCTGTTTATGCAATATAATAAGAATTTAACAAAACATTAATAATGTCATATTGGGAGTGGCTAGAAGAATATAAAAGTAAGAAGGGGTTGGTTGGTTGGTTGGTTGGTTGGTTGGTTGGTTGGTTGGTTGGACATTTGGCTGGTTGGACAGTTGGTTGGTTGGCTGGACATGGTGGTAAGAATAAGCAAAGTAGGCCTACAGCTTTGAAAAGCAACAGTCAGTCTTAATGTGCCCAGATGAAAGATGGGTGACCAAATCCTTAGGTAAGCACACAAAGTTTATAGTCCACCAAGCAGATGTTGTACTTCTTACAAACTAAAGATGGCTCATACATGGCTAGAAATAACTTTTGCAGTAAAAAAGAATAACTCCAGACTCTTGGAAAAGTAATATTGTCATATTTGTGCAAGTAGTGTGCTGCTAACAAAAGTCATGACAGATGAGTCAGATGAGTATTTTACCAACCATTACAGCTATATAATATCACAAAATCAAGATCTGAAGGGGAAAGGGGAAGGGTCTATATTAAATAAATCAAAAAAAGGAAGTCTGACAAGGTTTTCATAACTATCACTGGCTAAAATATATTACATGAAAGTACAATACCTAACTTTACACAGCACTTCAGCACAGTCTGCTATATAGTCATATGTTCATTTGTTGAACTGTTTTGCATGTGGGGAGGGGATTCACACAGATGCATGGAAATCCTGAAAAAAATGAAATGAATATAAATTTAATTACAGGGATCATCAGAAGCATATATTGTCAATACCACTCATCTTTTTATGCTTTCTTGCCCCCATTGACTAATGAATGTGAGATCCCTATAGGCTAATTGATCTGTTTGTTCCCTCCTCACTAATGGCAACTGTTGACCAAGAGGGGCCATCATTTAGGCAACAATCAGACGCATTTTGAGGTATTTTCTTTTATTTTCAGTCCTGGTTCCTGCTCACACTCATGAAGGACTGTGTAGTGGACTGTATATACTGGGCATTCCCTCACTTCCATAATGGTCACTTCCAGCAAACAGCTCTGCCCACCAAACTCAAAGCATGGGAAGTGATTTTCCCAGTATCCACTGCAGAAACTAAACTATCCCCATTTCTTCCTCAAAAATGTGTGCAACACCTCCCTTCCTCCCTCCAAGAGAGGTAAGTGGGCCATATCTCTTCATTTAATTCTCTCTCTGTCTGTCTGTCTGTCTCCTCTAGCAAAGGATCATTAATCAAAACCCAAATCACCTAGGTGACATTCAGGGCTTCATCACTCCCTGCCACATGGAGATTGGCAGAAATAACTGCAGAGCTAGGCATCAAAATTGCCACCTAGGCAGGTGTCAATACTATGAGTTAGTATACAGTACAACTAAAGCAATAAGTAAATTAGTGTTGTCTGACAACAGAAGCTAAATTCCAGAAACTAAACAGACAGTCACGTACAACAGGATAAAAAAATATAAGTCTGGACTTGTAAGAACAGAGCTTTCAGGAGGTCAAAGACTGCAACAAAAAACATCACCCTTATCAAAATGTGACCTTCTGATCTGATTACGCACTATTCAACATCACAAAACAGTTAAGTAAACATAAATCAAATTAGTAGGCTACACCAGCTGAGATGCTGATGATTGTCAAACAACCATTCAAAAACAGTCACTGCAAGACCAACAACCTAAACAGGTTAAAGAACAGCAAATGTCCGTTTACACCTGCAGTTACTCTGACAGCCCCATCCTGCTCCAGCCTGTAGTCTCCAGAAGAGTATAAACATGCATCGACAATAAATTTTATAACCCCCACATGGCTCAGGGCAATATGCTGTCAACAATTTAATAATGCTATTAACTGTTGAAGGCCAGGAAAAATATTAGCATACATTAGCATACATTATTTTTTTAAAACAGAGGTGGTCATTAGTAAAGATAAATATGTTTCTGAGAATTGCTGAAAAATACTTCTTCAGTACAAAACAAGCAAACAGTGAGCATTGAGAGGTGGTTAAAAAATCCAGATGCTCAGCTTACCAGCCAAATGTGACAATTTGTCTTAAAAAATGCAAGCATAAACAGAGCATGGATGATAGTTGCTACTGCTGTCATGTTATTCTTCTAAAGACCCCTGATGCTGGTAGCCTCCATTAGCTAAGCTTTTTATCTACTTAACTTTATTCCTCACCCCCTTGCTAAAAAATCATATAATCACCAACTATTTGTAAAAATGAGATATAGTATCTGAGTGTAATACATTTCTCATGTATGGAGGGTGCTTGTGTGTGTGTGTGTGTGTGTGTGTGTGTGTGTGTGTGTGTGTGTGTGTGTGTGTGTGTGTGTGTGTCTGTGTGTGTCTGTGTGTGTGTGTGTGTGTGTGTGTGTGTGTGTGTGTGTGTGTGTGTGTGTGTGTGTGTGTGTGTGTGTGTGTGTGTGTGTGTGTGTGTGTGTGTACACACACACACACACACACACACACACACACACACACCTGTACCCACAAATGTTTATTTTTGTTTACTAAGGTAGTCCACTGATTAATATTGATTATTTTCAGCCCAGGTGAAATACAAAACATTTCACAAAGAAAAATAGAAGGAAGCACAAAGTAGCTCACTACAGTAGTTGCATAGAAAAAAATGTATATGTGCATTCTAGTCAACAAGCAGTCACAAATGATAAATTAAATAAAGGTGTAAAAAAAAGCAGAGTATAATGTACAATATTTACATTAGTTTTTAAAGTGGGTCGCTCTTCAGTAATTCTATGAGAATAGAAGACAAGTAGAAAGGAGAAAGGGATAGTGTGCTAGGTAATATGTCCTGTGCTAAAGGAGGAGCATTTGGCTTGAATAAAGAGATGCTTTTAAGTTGCATTCTGAATTTGGAATAAGTGCTGATTTCCTTTAGGTTGATTGGGAGAGCTTGCCAAAGAGTAGGTGTCTGAGAGGTGAGTGACTGTGCAGTGCTGTGGAGTTTGGTTCCAGGGGTGATGTGGCTTGTGATCAGTATCTTATGTTGTATAAGGAGGTTTTTCATGAAGTTTAACTGAATGTCTGGAGTTGCAGTAGTTTGTAGAGATGGGATCCTACAGTATGTTACTCACAGTATTTTTCATGGTCTAAATTGTAAGCGTTTATCATCTTTGCTTTCTAGGTAGCCATTTGGCAGTAATATAAATAAATAAATTGGCAGTTGTATAACAAATGAAAGGGATACGTTCATAACGCTGAACAGCTGAGACACTGAAGGGCATCATCCTGACCACAAAAGATGCCAAAGAGACAGCAGAACAGCAGGGATTGGTGTTTTCCTTTAACCCAGTCTTGGAATGTGTGTGTGTGTGTGTGTGTGTGTGTGTGTGTGTGTGTGTGTGTGTGTGTGTGTGTGTGTGTGTGTGTGTGTGTGTATATATTAAGCAGGAATGGCAGGAATGTGGTGGTACAGGAGGCTAGTACTCATGCAAAAAACATCAAGCTGAATTTTTCTGCAATGTCAGTTTCAACCTTTTGTGTAATGTAGTTTGGCATTTTGGCCATTCAATATTATGAATGTATTTCCAAATGAAATTTAATTACCTTCCAGGAGTTTGGCTTCATAATGCAGCAGGATACAGCCCTAATTCTGATCTTGATGACTTGGGTTCATCTAGTAGTCCATGCACTGGAATAGCCAAGGATGGGGAAAGTTAGGTGAAAAGGCAATGTCTGTCCCCATCCCTCTTTTGGGAGAGAGGAGTGAAGGTATACTGCAAGTGCACCTTTGTCAGCTGCGGAGAATGGAGTTGTGACAAAATAGAAATGGAAATGACAAAATTACTCAGTGGACTGGCATTAAAGGGTCATATCACCATGTGGGTGGGATAGCTGCCTTGTTACATCACTGCACACCCACTTATGTCACAGCCACAGCATAAAAGGACTTTGCAAGGCTTATAATCAAAGCCCTTGCCAGTATAAATGATTCTGTGACCAGAAAGCTATTTTTTCTCTGCTTCCCCACTGCCCCTAAACATCCCCTCAGTCTGCTAATATGGTGAAAATCTGCTGTAGCGAATGTCTACCAGACAAAGGATAGCCGAGAATGAGGAGGAGCCACAGCCAGTAGCGATGGTTCAGTCAACAAATGAACCAAAAAAAAAATCCCCAGTATAGTCATGCACACTTTCTTTGTCTCTGTCTCTCTCTCTCTCTGTCTCTCTCTAACCTTTCTTTCCCTCTCTCTATTTTCACACACACAAAACACAGTAAGACCCACTCAAAACACATAAATAAACATCTCTCATTGGTTTCAAAGGCATATAACATTTTTCATTCCTCTTGTCCCTATTCAACAGAGGCTTGAAGCCTTAAAAAGCTTTTTCAGATAAACACGATAGGTCTGCTATGTTGCATTTCACTTTGTGATGCAATGATAAATGATGGATTTGTTTCATAGTTCATAGCTCCCACCATGAAACCACACAGCCAGCCCAAGAAACATGTTCATCATTTCCCTTGTTTGTGCCATTTCTGCTTAAAATGTTTTTGTAAAGAGTAGAGTGTAAGTCTGTGACTTGATTTGTGTTTTTAAAATGGTTTTGCCTTTTCTCATCATTTTAGATTCACTTAGAACAGTTTGTTTAAATGCCTCTGACTCTAAATAAAACAGCATTTTCAAACGTCTCAATAATCTGTGTCAGATGGCGTTTTGGACATTTTAAAACATTCAACGGTTGACCCCTTCCGCTATTTAGAATTTGTCTGCTTATTCACAAAAACTGTGAAGACTTTGTACGGGTTTCATTAATGAGACACTGAATGGATGAATAGTTTGATTGTGCTGTTTTTTTCTGATAGTTTGCATCTGTACCAGGCAATGACATCCAAACTAACAGACTATTCATTATTTTGTATACTTCCAGACACATTAAACAGCTATAATTCTATTAATAACAGATATATATATATATATATTTAAGGTAATGTATGTCAGAATTCTGGAATGAGAATAAACTGATATTAAAGCATAAGAATAAAATGAGTAAATAGCTTGGGACATACTTCTTGACTGGTATGATTTAGGTATACTGCTATGATTTTTGAACTCATATTTTGACATGTTCCTCATGGACTTATTAATTTTCTTCTGAATTTTCATTAAATAAAAAAACATATCAAAGATGTATACATTATTAAATAGCTGAAATATACTGGTACAAAAATTCCTTATTGTTAATTATATGGAGTTTAGTATCTAAAGCCCTTCTATTCACAAAAATACAAAACTGCTCCTTGTACCCACTCTTATCATTTATAAAGACCTGTTTTAATGATCAGATGTTGGTTCATTTATTTATTGATTTATATGCTTCAGGGGTAGTGCACTAATCAATATTAACCAATTTCAGCTCAGCTGGGGTGAAATACAAGCATTTCACAAACAAAAGACAGAAATGTAAGTAGTAACAGAGTACTTAGATTAGTTACATACAACAGCTATGTGTGAACATTCAAGTTATTTAGCAGAGTGTCATTTGTACAATATGTACATTAGTTTATAAAGTGGGTCAAAAGCTAGGAGATATGCTTGTGAAAATTGTTTATGTTTTCTGCTGCAGAAGCCACCAACTGCATTCCAAATGAAGTCTCTCTAAGACTGGCTGTTGAACTAAATTAGGAAAAAGGGAAGGCTGAATACTACAATACTACATATCAGTTCGAAGACTACAGGAGCAAAACTGTAGCTGGCTCATTTGGTGCCTCTCCCTCCCCAATATGGTGCCTCGAGGTTGTGGAGCAAAAAAAAAAAAAATAGGTCCATTTTCTAATGTGGCACTTTCCCTTCAAGCACCAGGTACTAACACTCTACGTCATCTCATGTTGTCTGTGAGAGGAAACAGACGTTTTCTGTTCTGGTGCTTTGTCCAGGTCCTAAAGCCCTCATGCTCTTCTCTTCCATCCCCACATTTACGTGAGGTGCAAAAATTTAAAAAATTCTGATCTTTTGATCGTGCCTCTAACACCTTGCGCCCAGGGCAGTGGCCCCTTCACCCCACCCTAACTATGCTTTTGATAGGTAGCAATGTATGAAAACATGTTTTGATGACACTGGTATACGGGTACAAGAGATAAAAAAGAGGTAATTGATTTAAGTGTAAAGCAGCACATCTTTGCCCATTTGTTCACTAGTTTAATCATGTGTTTATTGTCATACAGATTTCCAGGGAAATGCAATTCTAATTTTTCTAATCATTATCTTAAAGGGATTTTATACATGAAAATGGCACATAGCTAATATTGAAGTATCTCACACAACATGGGTTAAACTGTGCTGAACCGATTAGTGCAACAATTTGTTGTGATAGAAGCTTGAAGGTGTGATGGGTCAGGGGTTAATAGCTCTGTCTCACAGCTTCAGGGTCTAGAGTTCAATCCTGACTTCCAGTTCAGTCTATATGGTGTTTGTATGATCTCCTGCTATTTTTGTGGATATCCCTGCTACTCCAATCTTCCAACTCTTAAAAGCACAGTGGCTGATCTGTACACTGGTCTTGCCCAGGCTGTGGCTGAAATCTCAGATGGACTCATTCACTGACATGGTTAACAAATAAATATAAAAAAGAAGCTAGCAACAGTAAATATGAATATGACTGAAGTGTTTATATGCCCCCCAACACACACACACACACACAACTGTGGCTTTTGAAGCAGGCTTTAGATATTTTCAACAGGTTTTTATGAATGGAGTACTTCTTGGGTTACATTCAGCTATAGTTCTAAAGTCACTTTGAATCACTTTGTTTTCTTTCTTTCTTTCTTTCTTTCTTTCTTTCTTTCTTTCTCCTTTAGTGCTATAACTTAGTTTTCAAGTATTTTAATAGTGTAATAAAGCATATGTTATGATTTGTTAGCTTTATATTTTATTTATTTTTGTTAGTGAAAAGTTAGATAGTTTGACTGACTAGAATTGGGTCCATTTGTCCAGCAATGTCATTTTTCAGTTGCTTAAAATGCAGCCTGTGTTTTATGTTATTCTCATTATGATTAACATTTTTCCTGTTTATATTAATGTGCTTAATGTCTAAGAGCTTGATTTAGGTATTCATTGTTGGTTTTGGGAGTTGTGTGCATGCATTTTGTGTACACAGTATGCGACGACCTAAGCTTTATCTTTATTCTTTCCTTACTCACAGCTTGCTATCTAAACCTACACCAACACCCTGACTGTACCATAAAATTTTACCTGTCCAATTTCTGTACGATACTTGCCATGGCTATTTCTAAGCCACACAGCTATCCCTCTTACCAAAATTACGTCAATAACAAATTGTTGTAATTTATTGAACAGTGTTGTGCGCATGACACTTTCAAAATCTGAAGATAAATCTACAAATTATATTACAGCACAATTTTTCCTTTACAGCTGTTATTATATTATCAAATAACATCATGTTACAGGTAGTTATAGATTTATTTTCAACACATGCATGGTGATATATGGTTTCAAGTCTCAACATTCCAGTTTTCACAATAATTATTGGTAATAGTCTTCTCCATTATTTTTCAAAAACAATTATGTAAACTTCTTGGTCTGTATGGTATTGGGTTGATACTAAATGCCACATGCTAAGTTTATGGGTTAATCTAACCAAATCTAGAGATTTAATCTAACTAGAAGTGAATGAATGCCATTAAAAATGTTACATAAAATAAAATATATTGTGGATTGCAAAACTATAAGGTAGGTAATGTGGCAGTACCAAATTGACTGAACTATTTTGAAAACAAGTGCTATACTGTGCGTAATGAACTGCTGTTCATATTGATAATGGTCTATAATAGCAAACAAGTTGGAGGGAATAAATCAATAAAGCTGCTGTATGCAGACAATGAGGCATTACAGGCAGAATCTGAGCAGGAACTTCAGTGAGTGATAGGAGACTGGAATGCAAAACTGAAGGCATGTGGGATAAAACTGAGTACAGACCAATGGAGGAAGTCAGAAAAATATGAAAATGAAGCTAGGATGGAAAATATTGCAACAACTTAACAGCTTCAAGTATCTCGGAGGTCTGAATGAGGAGGCCAAAGCTATAACCTTAGGTGCTACAGTCAAATGACACAAAGTGACAGGATTAGTGTGTAGCAGAAGAATGCCAAAGATGCGCTAAAGATGAGGAAGACTGAGGTGAGGAATTTGAAGTGCATAAGATATGTTGTAGAATGCATACAGTGGGACATATGAAGAAATGAGGATAATAGAGCAGAAGCCAAAGTAGCCCCCAATTGCAGAGAAGATTAGGGAGAGTAAATTACAGCTGTCTGGTCACAGGCGCAGGAAAAAAAGACAATTTGGTGAAGAAGATTTGGGGGAAACAGGAACAAGGCAAGAGGATGGACTCCAATAGAAAAGACCTGTGATGGTCAGGAATGCTTCTCAAAGAAGGTAGAAGAGTAGCACTGAACTGAGAGACATGGCAACAACTGACATAATGCTCCAACCCTATCTAGACAAAATAAGAAAAAAGAGCTGGCGATGATGATTATGTACTAATCGAAGAGGTAGAATATGTCCTACAGGAAGTAATTTTTTGGGGGGTAGAGTTTAACAAGGAATCATTGGCTTTATGAAATATAGGGGGCTGCTCATCTTTTTCTTTTAAGCTTAAGTGTGTTTTCCCTTTAGCACACCACATTTGCAGAACAGGATTTTTTTTTATTTAGTGTGACTTAACTTCATAAAGATCAGTCTGCCACATCATATTTGGGGTAGGTGGATTATAACAGTTCATTACTGAATATTATACCAGGAAGCTTCTGAGCAAAACTAACAGCTATGTAAAAGCTATGGCTGATGTATTATAATTTAGCAAAATAAGTTGTAACGACAGTTTTTTTGTTAAGTTTTCATGTGAAGAGTTTATATTCATCTATACTACATGCACTTAAGTTAAAAGCATTTGACATTATTTAAGTGGGGGTTCTTTTGCTTCTTTTTTCTCTTGTCTTAGGTTCATAGCTTGTTACTAGGCTAACAACCACTAGAGACCTTACAAGCCCAGCTGCATACCCCAAACCATTTGGGTCCCATGTATTATGGATGTCTAAATGGGGGGGGGTGCATGTTAGTAGGGAAGTAACTAAGGATTTTTAGAAGGGGTGTTAGTTATGATTATACTTTTCTTATTGATGGCCTCTGTCCATAACAAACATGGGGACCAGACCAGGGGTAAATTTACAATTCCCCATCTAATTGTCAAGGTTTCATTTGAATAGTGCTCTTCTCCATTTTTGTCTAAACAGTAACCTATTTTTCTATGCTTTTTTTTTTTATGAGAATGCAACAGCCACCCTCAGCTACGCTAACAGTTTTATAGCTATGTTTGAAGAACATTTATATATGGGCACTCCTTTTTTAGACTAAAGGTATTAATTTATGTTAGCTGTATTGATGATTTATTATTTTTATATACAGATAAGTGTGATAACATGGCATCTTTTATATGTAACATGAACAGGAATAAGTGTTGCAAGAATTTTTTAAGAGAAATTTCACAGATAAAAATGATTTTTTTATGTTACCTTGACAAGTTCCCCTGGCAAGTTAATTCACTACTCTTCAAAAAAGAAACAGTAGCTAACATCTGTTTCCATGTGAAGAGTGTTCATCTTCCTCACCTAATTAAATTGTACCACGGGATGACTCTATTAGAGTATGCCGAAATATGCCTGATTATGATGATAATTTCTTGGCTGTGAGCACTGATGGGCATAGGGAATAATCCCTGATTTTGAGACCAATAGATCTGAGTAATTCATAGCATTGCCGCCTCACTGCAAGAGGTTCTCCGGTTCGATCCTCGGCAGGGGTGCCTTCTGTGCGGAGTCTGCATGTCCTCCCTGTGGTTGCGTGGGTTTCCTCCAGGTGCTCTGGTTTCCTCCCACATCCCAAAGACATGCTGTAGGTGGATTGGACACTCTAAATTGGCCCTAGGTGTGAGTGTGTGTGTGTGTGTGTGTGTGTGTGTGTGTGTGTGTGTGTGTGTGTGTGTGTGTGTGTGTGTGTGTGTGTGTGTGTGTGTGTGTCTTCTGTGGAAGGTTGGGCACTGGGCTGGCAACTCGACACTGTAAAACTCCACTGCCAATCATGAGCGGACAGGTGATCCTCTGTGGCGACCCCTAACCGGGAAAAGCCGAAAGAAGAAGAAGAAGAAGATCTGAGTAATTCAACTTTTGCCTCATCATTTTATTCTATGCAGAATACAGGGAAGCAAAGATGATTACTCTAAGAACACAGAAAAGAAGCAAGTGAAAATTTAGCTATGTTGCTAAATATACCACATTGTTTTATACTTTTTGTGACATAATTCAGAAAAACTGGATAATTCTTGTGACAGGCATACAGCTAAGAACTTCTGCACATTCTGGACCTATTTTTCCTTTAAGAAAGCATTAAATATTGGAGAAATGCTGGATGAGATTCACAGACATTATGAACCATGTAGCAGAGTTGGTGAACAGTAGAATGGTATAGCAAAGACCTGTGTAAGTCATAAAAATACGTCCATACAGTGGTGTAAGTCATTGTATATAGCCACAATTCTCCATGCAAGGGGCAATACTGGAAATACCACCCCCCAGGACTGTAGATGATTCAGAGCTGCTATATCAAGTGCATATGGACTTTCTCGATTACATAAGCTATGGGGCAAAACGGGTGTCTATACCTGGTGTAGTGGACTTGAACACACTGATCCCTGTTCTACAACAACAACATTAGAGCTAAGTTAAAAAAAAATGTTTTCATCTGTAGAGTAAGAAGAAACCTTACTGGCAGACAAATCTGCTACCACGCCACACTCTCCCCACTCTTACATGGAGGTGCTGTCAAGCTACTACCTGTGGGCACTCTCCCACCACTACATCACCTCATTACCATAGTATGGTAATGAGCATAGCTTTACTGTCATGTTTAATGAAGGAAAAAGGTTTTATGAATTGCTGTGTGTCATGGGAGGGTGGTGTCACCAGAGAAAAGCCACATGGCACAGAAACGACACACCACACCTTGCTAAGCAGTCATCACCTGCTGTTATATGTAGCACTGTGCTGCTGCACAGTGACTTAGTGCAGCACTGGTACACATTATACAACATGGTGTACTATGTGTATGGATGCTTTACCCAAAGAAAATGCCATTCTTTTGTATAGCATCCGACATTACCACAACCAGTCTCTATGAATCATGATGATGGGCAATATACTAAACAGAGTGTACACAATGCAATTATGCTGCTGTGAACTATGTTTGTGAGTCATCATTTCTTTTTCAGTTCTACCAAGTAATAATAAAGTTAGCTTACTTCAAGGACTACTCCCTTACTCATCATAATTCATGATGTCATGTCTATCAACTGGTGCAGAGAGAATAAATGGCTGGACCTAAAGGATTATTTCACCATTAGATCCTTTATGGTGGTATAAAGCATGTTGGGTAGCACTTAAGAGCCTAAATGGCATGTAGAGAAATCCAAGTGCACAATGAAAGCCCACACAGGATCATGCCAGGGATGCAAAAAGTTGTGATCCTCTTAGCACAATAGCTCAGCATTGCACATACAGTACATACAAACACTTTCATAGATTTTAAATTCACCTGCCTTTGTACCCCTACATCTTCCTCTGGTGGTGATAATTTAAAGATAATCAATAAATCAGAAGCAAAATTAAATTTGAAATATGATACAACCCACAATCAGGGTTTATACATCGAAGAAGCAACTTATTTAAATTTAACTTGATGTGTATATTGTGGTTTATGTTGCTTTTGTATTTATTAGTTTGTGTTTTACATCTAATAAGTTTAATTAATTTGTATTACCTATCAGCAGTTCAGGATGTTTTCCAAGTTTGACTCTAATGTTCATAAACGGTTTAGATATCTGTTTCTTGCATTTTTCATAGCTTCCACAATGGGTGTTTGCATGCTTATGCTTTAAATCACCATATCAAATGAATCCTTACTCTGCTGATAACCTAGTGATCTGTGGTTTCCAATATTTAAAGAACAGCAAAAGAATACCTGAAATACCTAGAAGGCCTCCAGCTGAAGAGTTAAGGTTTTGGAGTTATGAATAAAAATAAAGGTTTCTTGTAGCAATGTGATTATTTGTCAGTTCATTTATAATTTTTTGCTTAGCATGTTCAGTACTTTTGACAAATGATCATTGAGCAGTGCTTGCCTTAAATAACAGTGACATGCATACAGCAGAGAGAAAAGCAGCTAGAGGCAGCTAATAAGACAGTCTCAAAATGATGAATTTTCATTAAATAAAACATTTCTATGGGTCAGGCTGACCTGAATATATTTTTCTTTTCAGCTGAAGACTGTTCATTGTCTTGCCTAATCCAGATGCATATACAGAAACTAGGGAATGCATAGAGGGTGAGACTACAAGCGCGCTTCTGAAAGTCTAATGGTTTATAAGCTTGGCACAAACTTATGAACCTATAAGCTAGCTATAGTGCAGGAGATCTGACCATCTGAATCATTTACACAGGAATAATAAATGAGATAAACCACTGTGATCACCACACATTACATCAAGCTTAAAACTCATATAAGAGCTTGTGATAAACTGAGATGCTGCCAGCCCAGGTAGCTGGAATTTTGTAAATAATTATATGTCATTTGAAAATATTAATATGATTTATATAGAAATGAGACACTGCCAGCCCAGCTAAATAGAATTTTGTAAATAATTCTATGTCATCTGTGAAAAGTAATATGATTTGTATGCTTGCCTTAAAAATGTAAGAAAACTATATGTTCTGTACTGAGCTTCAAGATTGTAACCACAGTGTATCCTGCTGGAAAAAAGCAGAAATGTGTATAAACTATATGCCAATGCAAATGTATGGTTTCATAGTAAAAGTTAGAATATACAGAGTTAACTTGCAAAACTCTAAGAAAATAAGTCGATAAGTAAAGAGTTTTACGATGTGTTATAACATTAGTTTATCTCAGCTAAGAGACAGGATGTCTAGGCTAGGGACTTCTTTCTATTTTCTGGAAACAGAGGTAATTACAGTTTTCCAAGGTAATTGTTTTATGACTTTCAGTTTCAGGCAAGCTTCTAAGAGAGAATTGTCAGCTTCTGAGAGATAAGCATTTTTAACAGAGACCTGTTAAATTTTAAGTTTCTGCTAGCCTGGGAAACTTAGGCAGAGGTGACAAGAATGATGTAATCTGAGATTATTCATCAGTAATGTGTATTATTAATTTAAGAACTATCTCAGAGAGAAAGTGAGGCATTTTGTATCTTGTTCTGGACCTGCTAATAACTCACCAGCACTTGCCTTTCTCTGTAAGTAAGTTATTTAGAACATAGTTTCTCTTAGAGCTGGGTAGGAACATAGCAAGATTAGTGCAGATGATGTCTATATTTATGTGTGACTGTCCTACAATGTTTAAAATATTTCCTGTGATTCTGAACTCTATTGTCACTGTGTTGAGTTAATGAGCATTGTCTTGTACTTTTATTATTTATTATTAAATATATTTAAACCTATTAATGGTGGCTGGTTTTATGTAGAGATATTAAGCTCTTAAAGTACTTGCATATGTATTTGGTGATACTGTACAAGCCACTCCAATAGCCTTGCTGTTCGTCACACTTACCATTTGGATAACAGTAACATTGCACAGTAGAATTGGTCACCCTTTGGAAAGAGCCTTAAGTAGCTGAAAAGTAAGTAGTGGTTGGTGGCAGTGATTACTACCTTTTAGTCTAGGCAGAAGGGAGCATAGCTAGTGAACCTGTGCCAGCCTTCCCCAGGAGTGTCTGTGTGTTTGTATATAAATTAAATATTAAAGTGTATGTGTATCAGCTACGTGGGCAGGGACATGAAACACTGGTTGGACAGAGAGGGTGCTGGAGGTTTTGGCTTGATTACTCAGCTGAGATATTAACCCTATAGCTGGCCAGTAGGGAGTCTTATTGGGGATCTGGAGAGAGAGGGAGAGACCAGCCCCAGGCTGACTGTGATCTCTGTGTGCTCTTAAGGGAAATTGTACTTTACTGTGTGTGTACTGGTCATCCTCCCAATGTGTACATCCCTCCTGGTGTTAGTGGTGAGGATTGAGGCTCCTTGATTACTGTGCCAGGGCAAGGGCATCACAGAGCTTAATACTAAAAGCATTATTCATAAATACTAGGATATGGAGCATAATTGCAGTAACCAGCTATTTGACTCAACTTTCAGGATTAAATTTTTATTTCTTATTACTAGCAATGACAAGTTCCTGAATCAATTCACAAAGTAAGGTTCTTGTAATGGGGGAAGAAAGGGGGTACAGTTCTGACTTTGCTAATTCAAACTGTTAAAGGCATTAATTTCATGTACTTCTGCCCAAGCACACATACATAGATGTCCTACAGCCTGTTGGCTCCCTGGGACATTACAAAAGATTTACTTCTAATTAAAAGTATAGCCATAAGTCCCCCCATAAATCCCCCCATAAATCAGTGCATTATGTTATTCTAACACTCTGCTGTTTAGTACCCCAGGCATGCGAATATCCATATAAATAGATGCAGTAAATAAATTGCTCACACTTTTGCAAAATGATACAACTATCTTGCTTGAGCTGATGTCAGTCTCACATGTTAGCCTTGTACGGAGTTATGCAGAAGCTTGACCAGTGTTAATCATTGGTAATCATCAAGCAATTCAGAGGTGTGTGAACTAGCTAATAATAAAGTGTTACCTCATTGGGAGCAAATGTGTTTCTAAATGGCTAGTTTCTGTGATCTCATTTTTTAGCCACAATCTTACTGCTAATGACTGATCTGTTTCTGAATACTGGCTGTGCCTCTGTGCTTATTAAGAAAGAAACTACACAGAACATGCCTGTTTGCTGGACTACTACAGCAGCAAAAGTTAACTGAAAAACAATGAACAATTATAACAACAAACAAAATTCACTTAAACACAATGAACAACTTCTAAGTAAGCAACAGCAAATGGTGAAACCACAAGACTGGATTGTCTGTCTACATACTGGCCTCATAATGGACGGCGCAGCGGTAGCATTGTCACCTCACAGCAAGAGGTTCTCCGGTTCGATTCTCGGCTGGGGTGCCTTCTATGTGGAGTCTGCATGTCTTCCATGCATTCCTGTGGGTTTCTTTCGGGTGCTCCAGTTTCCTCCCACATTGCAAAGACATGCGTCTGGAGCATTTCTTCCCGGGCCTCCGCTGAAAACTGGCTTCATTCCAAGTCGGACTTTCCCGGTTAACAAAATGTTAAATAAATAAATAATTCACGTGTATAATAGGATTAGGCTATTGTAATAAGCAGCCAAACCCAACCAAGAAAGTCTTTCCTCTAAAGAATATGGACTGATATCTTAATAAAAGTTTACCCCAAAATATAGTTACATAACTGTTATGATGAGTATTTGTTGAATGTATTACCCTTACTTCCCACTCCCTTCATGGATGGTACTGCAGTATTCAGTTTACTTGCTTTGGTGATAGCAGGATCACTACCAGGAGTCAATAGCTTTACATCAGTATTAAGCATTGTAACCTCTGGGGCAGCTTCTGCATGCTTTGGAAACCAATAGGAATTACTGGTAGGTACTATAAGTAGTCATGAACTGTTGGCTTATGTGGGAAGAGAATAAACATGCTGACATTTTGTACAGCATGATCTCTGTTACTTACACTACTTTGATCAATCAGGGCTACTTAACCTTGTGGATTAGAAATGGCTGAAAGCTTACAGGCCTCGTAGAAATCTTCACGCATTGCAGTACCTAGTGAAAGGCATAACTTTCAATGCTGCGGAGAAGGATGAGTTGTTGTGGACTTCTGAACACTGGTTTGCAGCATCTGGAATATCAAAGTTTTTAGCAACCTGTTTCCACTTAGGATTAGCATAATGTGTGTGTATGTGTGTGTGTGTGTGTGTGTGTGTGTGTGTGCGCGCGCGCGCGCGCATTCATACACATATTTATTTATTTTATTTTACATTTGTTGACCGGGAGAGTCCAACTGGATTACAAGTCCATTTTCAGTGAAGGCCCAGGGAAAAAAGCTCCAAGAGAACATTTTTTTACAAAACATAGTTTTAAGGACAGACTTTTGACATATAATTTCCATAGAAGAGACTTTGACATACATATTAACTAACAGATAGGATACATTAATTCTCTACAAAATAATATTACATTTTAGAAGATATTCCTAAGTTTAGGATTCCTGTGATAGATTTACTATCAGAGTAAAAGCAGAGAGACGAAGAATAAGGCTTCGAGAGAGCAGATGATGCTCATTATAGTTGAGAAGGATAACAAATTGATTCACTATATATTCACATATGAGTGTGATCAAAGCACAAAACATCAAACAAACTCATTGGTTATAAGAATTAATCACCACTAAAATTATTTATAAAAGTAATCACAAATGTAAACCATTAGGTTACATTTGAAATTACCAAAAGATCAAAGTGGGTAGCTCCACATCAACCAGCAGAGGTGTTACCAGTGGGGTGCCACAGGGGTCAGTGCTGGGCCCCCTACTGTTTGGTATATACTTGTCAGAAGTTCAGGTCAAAACTAAGCGGCTGCGGCTGAGCAAGTTTGCAAATGACTGCAAAGTAGGTGCAATCACTGACTCCCCAAATGATGTTAGTATACTCTGGGAGGATCTCACACAGACCATCAGTATCAAACTGAATGCAAAGAAATGCATCATCATTCACTTTGGCACAAACAATGTCCCCTCACACTATCAAATCACCAACAATACCCTAAGTACCCATGAAGTGGCTAAGGACCTAGGATCACAAGTTGACTGCAACCTTGACATTGACCATCCATGTGTCTACTATAGTGAGGAAGGCTTTCTACACAGCACACTTGATTAGTAAAAGCATCACCTCAAAAGCAAAAGAAGTTACAACCCCCCCCATACAATGCACATATCCGGCTCATATTTGAGTATAACACCCTGTTTGGCATGTACTAAGCACCTGCAGCAATTAAAGAGACCTCAAAGGTATCTAACAAAGAAGATGAAGGGGCTCCAGCATGTGCCTTATACAGACCAACTAAAGTCCCTGTCACTATACTCCATATTGTATAGACTTCTTAGGGGAGACTTATGCCGGGCCTACAGAGCAATCCAAGACCCAAACCTAATGAACTTGCTGCATATCCGTAAATCAAACAGGACAAGGGTTACTTGTTCCAGGGACCCAAATATGGCCTGCAACTTAAATAAGACATGCTGGAGGGACAGATTTATCTCCCAGCGACTGCCGCGTCTTAAGAACAGGCTATCAATTCACATAAAACAGAGCACCTCTATGACACTGTACAAGAGGAACCTGGACAAGTGGATGAGGCACCGTACAGTCTTACCAGGGATAGAGCCCACAGCCCTCCTGGACATGGGCAGTCATCCCTAAATGCAGTCTTGGGTATTGACTAGCATTTCTATGGCATTACATTGGGATGAAATGGCTAGGCTTAAAATGGCCTCCGGGTTGATAGCCTAGTACTCTCCTATGATCCTACGAAAAGCAAATGTCAACTTTTACATGTGTGGCTTTGACCATTACACAATTCAAACAACTGCACCACAGATGAAAGACACCAGCATTTCAACACACGATGACGTGTGCAGTGGCACATCACATAGCACTTCTATATAGTGCATTTTATCTACAACATATTTTATCTACAGAAAAAAAAGTGTCACAATTGATCTAAAACACATTCCATCTAAAACACAAATGACCAAATCAAATTTGATAAAAAAAAAGTGTGCAGGACTATAGAAAATAGCTGCTGGTGTGGTTTTTGATCATAGAAATTGCAATGCAAATTAGTGTTGATCAGTATTTGTGCCTTTTGAATATCCACTGTTATGTTATAACTCTGTCTCTAGAACTTTGTGTTTGTATGTTTGCAGTGATTCACTGTTTGAGAAATTTTCTCTTTTCTCTGTGGTTTTGTGACTGTGGAGTTCACTATTTAAATAAAATGGGGTGGGTAAGGTCAAAGCCCCTTAGAAAAAATAAGTTTTAAAGAAGTATTTACTTTATATGAAGCTTTAGGTAGAATGTGATTCAACTAAGTATGTTTTAGAGTACATTTGTATCGGGTGAATTATTTTAGATAATTTGTAATTGGATGAAAAGAGTGTTAGATATATATACTCATGTACAAAGTATGCCTGTTCATGCTTTCAACAAAAGGAAGAGCCCTACTGTATTCCCTTACAAGACTACAGAGAGCACATTAGTTCATAATCAAGGAACTTTTTGATTTTCTGTTGGACCTTGCATTGCTCACACCCATCATTTAAATTTCATATCCAAGATTAGCTTTATAGGGTGAACACCTTGTAAGAGAATATAATTAACTCCTACACCCATCCTCCCAAATTAAGATTACATTGGGAACCACAGAACATTTTCTTCTCTAGCCAATCAGTTTGGATCTCCCTACTCCCAGGTACTAAATCAGCAACCAACTTTAAGTATTTTAGATTTGCTCTCCCTCTCTCTCTTTCTATATATATATATATATATATATATATATATATATGTGTGTGTGTGTGTGTGTGTGTGTGTGTGTGCAAATAAAAGTAGTAGAAAACCAGTGCAACTACCATGGCAATGACCATAAAACAATGTTTTAATTTTCTTCTTTGTCTTTCAGCCTTTCCCAGTTAGGGGTCACCACAGCAGAACTCCGGTCCACTAATGATTGACAGTGGATTTTTACGGTGTCGAGTTGCCAGCCCGATGCTCAACCTTCAAGGAAGGCACACCCATTCATGTATGCACCTACTTGCATGTCTTTTGATGTCACTCGACCACGGGGAGGACATGCAGACTCCACACAGAAGGAGCTCCAGCCGAGAATCGAACGGGAGAACCTCTTGCTGTGAGGTGACAATGCTAACCCCTGCACCACTGCAGCCTCTAAAACAATGTTTTAATAAATAAACATAACACAAATAAAACAGATGAGTGCTTTTAGGTAATAACTACCCTTCTTCAGATCTATTTACAAAACAATCAAAATGTCAATTTAAACGTCTTTTCAGCCAATCATTCGTAAGTCCTGGTTTGCACCTGTGTATAGTGATTGTAGTTTACTTTATTCATGATCTTTTAACCAATCATTGTGAATAGTCTCAATGACAGTTGTTAGCAGCCAACTGATCCATCCAATCATATGTCAATATAATTTAATCAGAATGGCTACCAATCAATGCTAAACACCTCCTATTGGCTCAGTTTAGCTATAGTAGCAGCTTGCATTTCCAATCCATGACCTCATTCACATTAATCATCCAATAAAATGGTTCACTGTTAAAGATCTCAGCCAATCTGTTCTCTAGATGTTTGTGCAATAATACTGGTTGTCCAAACTCAGCAGGTTTACAGAAAGACAAACCTTGAAGGTGGACACAATACAATAAAGAGTATATTTTTATAAGAAAAAATTGTATACTTACCTTTTTATACTAAGTTTTTAGATATTCAGAGTAGTATTTTAGATTTCATTTACTGGCTAACCTCTAAATGTAGCTATAACCAAAACATTTTTCAGTCTGAAATGATATCGTAATTTCAAAGGAATAGCAGCAGTCTGGCTTGAGTCAGAAAAGAGCAATTAACATACATATTTATTCTCTAGGGAAATAAAGTATATCTGAAATGTCCTGGGAATATAGTCTAAGGATATGGTATAGAACAAGACACATTTCACATAACAATATTATGTATGCCTGTGGTGGCAATATGGTGTGGCTGTTTGCTCTGCAATTTTATCAGACCAAAATGCAAAAACACACATAATTGTTATATGCCGTCTTCTTTCTCCAACAGTTTTTTTATGTAGCAAACTCAATATTACTTCTGCAATGCGCCACATATTTTCCTAAGGTTAGATTCTGTTTCTAGGGTGGAAACTTTAGCCGTAGAGCAGAACTACCAGTGGTTAAAGGTCATTTCCTGCAAAACGCTACTACTTTAAATTGTGTATTTTCTTGGTGAGATATGAATGAGAAACTAGAGGCCTTCCTGCTCTTGCTTATAATGAAATACATTTAAAAAGTACAAAAGTTGATGACTGCAGATCAGTCTGAGCCCTTAGACTTTTAAACAGATATAGAAAAGTTCAAGATGAAATACTTCAGACAGTTCATACAGAAAAAAATCAAAACTGGAATCCTTTTGCATATTAAAAGAACAATTTAAATGCATGGCACAGTCTTTTCTGTTGGTTTGATACAGTGCTTAAATTTTGTTGCTAAACAGATAAAAGCAACATTTCACAATGGCAAAAGGTTAGGAGCATTTGCTCATTATTTATACTATGTGGCAGAACAGTCCATCTATGGTGTTCAGATAAAGAATTCTCGAACAATTAACTCTTTGGAAAAGATAGCAAAACAGTGCATTGTTTTAATTTTTTGATTGATGACAAATAATGAAAACTACAAAATCTGTGCTTATTAGGTAGGTCATGCAGAATGAGACAACTTCCTTGTTAACATGAGATCTGAATAAAGAAAACTAGTAGGACTGTTATGATTTGTGGCAGAGAAACAAGTGGAAGTAAAAAATAAAGTACTGAAGCATTTTTGAGCACTTAAGAACATGTATATAAGGAGAAAAAATAATTAAAGGATAAGATTAATTACACTGGAGGATGGAGTTTTATTTTAAATAGCACAACCTTTAGTATTTAGAGCTACGATTTAGGTGGGCTAAAAAACAGCCCAACTAACAACATAATAAATAATCATTGAAAAGGTGCAAAGGATAAAGACACTTACTGTACTTGTCAAAAGACTATATTTTGATAAGCACATAGTGAGCCTGGGTTACAAAATGCAACACAACTACTGAAAGCATGAGAAGATTCTTCAACTCAAGGGACAGGTTATTGTTAAACATGATTCCCACCTCCCTAATTAGGCCAAAGATAGAATGAGGCCTGTTATCGTGGAACGCCTCTCGTAAGAAGAAAAGATTAAAATCGGAAGGTATTCAATGAAAAACAACAAAAATGATCCAGCGAATTGATGAGGTATACTATAATGATTGTCTTTAGAGTCAGGACCTTTATTCAGCTTGTTTTGGACAAAAAAGAAGTGATTTAATTCAAGTGTATAAGGCCTTTAAAGGCAAACACCTAAGACAATACTTTGGTTTACAAGGAACTTCCTAGGTGGGTTACAAAGATTATGGAAGATTTTTGCAACAAATGACAGAATGAGTACTTAGTTTATTGAGAGAGCTGTGAATGATTGGAATGGTTTATTAAAATCCATAAGGCATAAGGCAATCTGAGTATATTAAAAAAAATAAAACAATTTTAGATAATTATTTTGATAACTAACATTTTGGCTATTGGGCAGGCTATAAAGGGCAATTTGCCCTTGCATGATCAACTATGTACACATGTCTATATGAAAGTAACAGAAACAGTACAAGAAATAGTTTTAAAAATCCAATATAATAAGGATTTTCAGTTACCATACAGGTGACCAAAAATCTTTGTATATATTACCTAGTCATGAACCAATAACAATTCTGGCCTTGTCGCATTTGACCACAGCATCTATGCTATTTACCCATTCTGTAGGTTCTGTTGGTCTAATTATTATTCCTGGTGGCTCAATAAATGAGAATTTCTGCCCAGATTTCTCTTTAAATGCAAGAAGCACTCAACGTGAAGAAAGAATAATTATTGGCATGGCCTCTGGTAACAATATGGTATGATTTTATGCATTTAAACACTCAGAATCTTCAGACAAATCAAATTATGTCCCTGCAATATCATCCATTATTTGCATTCATCTCAGTATTTTCCATTTTATGCCTCTGAAACTCTAATGCACTACCGATTATACACACATTTTTTTCATTTTCCATTAGTAACAGTGAGTAAATTACCTGAAGAATGCTAGATATACAACTTTTTGTTTGAGTTTTGCTCTTTGCATATATCATTAACTTTTCTTGCAGCCCTGCTCATGTATCTAACTTTTCTGTAGGCTCAGATATTTTGTCTGCTGTCTTTAAATTTTCACTGCTATATATCAGCTTCTGCAGGTCTGTAGTAGCCATATACTGTGCATTTTACTACACACTGTATTTTCTTCACTTTGACTTGCAACACCATTATCATGTTATATCTAGATAACATTAACTCTTTTAATCCTGCCTAAATTAATACAAACATCTTTAGTCAGTATAGATGGTTATTGTAACTGTGTTGACAAAGTAACAACCTAAAACAGTAAACTTTATTCTTTAAATTTGTATGGGCAAATTAACCAAATGTGTTTTAGTGCTTTTAGTATATGTGACACTGCCAGCCCAGCTATATGGAATTCTGTAAATAATTCTATGTCATTTGTGAATATTGATATGATTTCTACAAAACTGTATGTTATATACTGAGTGTCAAGAGTGTAACCACAGCATACCCTGCTGGAACATAGAAGACTGACTTATAAAACATCAAGAAAATAAGTTGAAATTAAGAGCTTTAGGATGTGCTATGAAAGTTAGTTTCAATGCAGCAAGGAGACAAGATGTCTAGAGTTAGAACTTTTTTCTCTTGTCTTGGAGAGAAGTAGTTACTAGGTTTAAAATGTAAAACATGTTTTATTGCTTTATGACTTCCTAGCAGCTGCACAGCTCTGAGAGATATATATTTGTTAACACACAGATGTTTAAAATTCTGTTAAGCTTCTGTTTAGCCTGAGAACTGAAGTCAGGTGACAAAGAGTGGTGTCACCCAAGCTAACCCAGTAGTAAAATGTGATATTAATTAAAGAACTCTCTCAGAGAGAGAGACTGGGCATTTTGTAGTTTGTCTTGGACCTAGCAAGAACATCCACTCATCATCAACATCTGCACTTGCTTGTAAGTAAGATTCAGGGCATCTTTTAGATATATATAGGAATATAGTAAAGATTAGTTTAGATATTTTCTGTATTTATTTGAGACTGTCCTGCAATGTTGTTTTAAAATATTTCCTGCAATTTTGAACTCTGAAGGAACTGTGTTTGTTTTCTGAGTATTGTCTTGTTCTTTTATTACTTATTATTAAATATATTTAAACCTATCTTTGTGGCTGATATTTGTGAGACATATTTAAGCTCTTAGAGTACTTTCATATGTATTTGGTAACACTGTACAGGCCACTCCTAAATAGCCTTGCTCTTGCTCAAAACTACCGTTAGGATTAATAGTAACTTTACAAAGTAGGTTTTGACACCCTTTGTAAGGGCCTTAGAGTAGCTGATAAAGAGTGGTTGGTGGCATTTATAACTACCTTAACGTCTGGGCAGAAGGGTCATAGCTAGTAAACCTGTGCCAGCCTTTCCCAGGTGTGTGTGTTTGTATATAAACCAAATCTCAAAGTGTGTGTGTTTGTCAGCTACCCAGACAGGGACACAAAGCACTGGCTGGACAGGGAGGGTGCTGGAGGTCTTAGCTTGGCCACTCGGCTGAGATCTCAACCTATAGCTGTGCCAGTGGGGAGTCTTATCAGGGATGTGGAGAGAGAGGGAGAAACCAGCCCCAGACTGACTGTGATCTCTGTGTGCTCTTAATGGATATGTGTACTTTACTGTGTGGTACTTGTTATCCTCCCATTGCGTATGTCCCTTATTGTTGCCAGTGGTGAGGATTGAGGCTCCTTGATTACTGGGCCAGTGCAGGGGTATAACATATTAATTGGTGGCAGTTGTGGGATATCCACATCAAATATTAATTGGTTGACAGTGGTGAGTTAGCCATATCACATATTAAGTGGCTTGTAGTGGTGTGGATATTGAATTCCTGTAGCCTGTGGTCACTGAAGGTGTGTGTACTCTCAAGCAGCCATGCAGTGAACATTCAGAGTTCATATCACAATTGTTTTATTTTTGTTAGCTTAGTTAGTCAGGGAGAGCAGGCAAGCATGTCAGCAGAGGAGTATGGCAAACTGACAAGATCCAGTTGGCTGAGAAGTGCTAGGCTAAAGGACTGGTGCATGCCAACCAGACTAAAGCAGAAATGATTGCAGCTTTAGTCAGAGCTACATCACAGGATAGCAACCAGGAGGACAATCAGACTGGCCTTGGAGATGTACAACTCTCAGAAAATGGATAGCTCAACTTTTCCACAGAGGAATTAAAAATCTGTCTGGAGTTAAAAAGACTTGAGCTGGAGGCCAAGTGTTTGCAAACAGAAGCAGCAAAGAGAAAATGCAATGTCTGAAGGCTGAGGAAAATGAGAAACTGCAACACCTAGAAGTTGAGGAAAATGAGAGGTAGAGGCAACATGAAAAGGAAATGCTGACTCTTTGGCAGAGATATGGCGGTATTGGGGAAGGGAATAACTGAATCCCAGAAAGAACAAAGGTCAGTAAATTTCTTCCACAATTTACAGAGGGGGATACATTTGATAGTTTCATTCATATGTTTAAGAGGGTATCTAAACATTATAATGTTGACCAAGGACTCTAGTTATGGTTCCTGACCACCTTACTCCGTGGTAAAGCTGTAACTGCAATTTCTAAATTGTCTGATATTGATTGTTTAAATTATAATATTGTAAAGAACTGTCTTTTAGAATGTCTTAAGTAAACATCTGAAGCTTATAGAAAAAAGTTTCATGAGCATAGACTCAAAGCAGATGAAAGTGTGTGTGAATATATTGCTGAACTAAGCACTTATTTTTATAGGTGGGTGATTTGATGTGAGGTCACCACTTTTTAAGGGATGACATACCTTTTGGTGAGGGAACAAGGCCTTAGCACTTTGTCTGAGGACATGAGACTCTGGTTTGCCGATAGACAATGCACTACTGCTGATGAGTTGGGGAAGAAGGGAGACCTATACATAGAAAGCAGGGCATCACTGCACAGGAAAGGGACATCCAGTGCTACTCATGGGTCTAAGGGAACCCATTGTGGGCAAACCAGACTGGCCCAACAGAATCCACCAGTAGCAGGGGAAGCCACTAGTCCAGGTACATGTTCTGGACCAAGGGTTAAATGTTTTAAATGCAACCAGTAGGGCCATGTAGCATATAGATGTCCACAGAGGCAAGGTGGGGAACAAAAGGTGGGAGAGCCACTAAGTGGGAATGACAAAATACCAGAAGTAAGTTGTCTCAAGACAACAAGGGTACCAAATTACTACAAGAGGTTATATCCTATCTTAGTGAATGGGAAAGAGGCCACTGCAAAGGAAGACACAGCCTCTGACCTAACCATTGCAAAGCCTGCAATGGTTACAGAGGAGTACTACATGCTTGGGCAGTCTACTCCAGTCGGAGCTTTACAAGGGACCCCTTTCCAAATATCTTTGGCTAGGTTTCACCTTGAATGGGAGGGTGGCAAATGAAGACAGCATGTAGGTGTGTTTAAGGATATCACTACAGGTGTCCTGATGCATGCAGTTACATGCAGTCAGGCTTGGAGACAAGCATGTGGGTTTGGTAGCCTGGAGGAGACCCAGACAGACTGCACATGTGCAGCCAAGACTGGTGAGGTGTTACTTCAGGGAGGGAGCTACTCTGTAGCAGTGAGACTGAAGATGAGTCACAGCTGCTTGTGGATACTGACGTTCCCTTGGACAGAGTGACTGCAAGGGCAGACGTGAGTAGTAGTACCTGGCCTGACAGTGAGGCACCGCTTTACCAGATGTCCTGTGGAAGGGGAGCTGGGAAGGGTTACAAGGAGAGAGTTGAGACAGGCTCAGCTCTCAGACCCCACATTACAAGGCCTGAGGGAGGTAGCTAGTAAGACACCTGATTCTCAAGGAAAGAGGGAATCTGTATACTGCTACAAAGGGTTACTGTATAGAGAGTGAACCTCTGAGGGATGACTAGAGGGTGAGAGAATACAGCAGTTGGTAGTACCCAGAGCCTACCATCTGGCACTTCGAGCCATAGCCCATGAGATTCCCTTTGCAGGTCATATGGGCATAAAACATACAAAGAGACATATTATGCAGAACTTTTATTGGCCTGGGATTTCCAGACATGTAACAGGGTACTGCAGGACCTGTGACCAGTGCCAAAAAAGGTAGGCAAGTCAGGAGACAAGGTGAAAGCTCCTTTGATACCTTTTCCTGTGATTGAGGAGCCATTTCAGAGAGTAGCTATGGGTATTGTGGGGCCTCTGAATACCCCAAGTTCCACAGGGAAAAAGTATATCCTAGTGGTAGATTATACTACCAAATACCCCGAAGCGGTGTCTCTGTCCTCCATTGAGGCGGAAAAGGTGGCAAATGCTTTATTAGAAATTTTCAGCAGGGTAGGCTTTCCAAATGAAATACTGACTGACAGAGGTGCCAGTTTCATGTCAGACCTGCTGGCTTTTCTGTGGAAGCACTGTGGTGTGAAGTGCCTAAAGACCACCCCCTACCATTCCCAGACTAATGGTCTTGTTGAGAGGTTAAACTCTACACTCAAGATGATGCTACAGGCATTTTCAGACCAGCTGAAGAGGGAGTGGGACAAATATTTGCCCCATCTGTTGTTTGCTTACAGAGAGGTTACCCAGGAATCCACAGGTTTTTCACCCTTTGAGTTTCTGTATGGGCATAGAGTGAGGGGACCTCTACATTTGATTCAAGATGAGTGGGAGGGTGAGTGTGAATCCCACAAGGAGTCTGTTGTGGCATATGTCCTAAACCTCAGAACAAGACTCAGGGAACTCATGGGCTTGGCCCAGGAGAATCTGGTGGAAGCCCAACAGCAGAAAAAGGTCTGCTATGACAGGAATGTTCGAGCTAGAGAGTATGCTGTAGGGCAGCAAGTAAAGTTTTTCATTCCTGTCAGACACAACAAGGTTCAGGCAACTTGGGAGGGACCCTACAAGGTGGTAAGGAAGATCAGTGATTTTAACTACATGGAAGCACTGCTAAGCAGGAGGTAGGGGCAGAAATTATGCTACGTTAACAAGATGAAACTTTGCCATGATAGGGAGGCCCTTGTGCTGAGCATTTGCAGTGGATGGCAGGAGGAATCTGAGGGGGATCTGGTGACTGATCTCCTTAGTGAGGATCAGACTGACACCTCAGTGAAAGTGGTAGCAATGTCCCAGCAGCTATCCCCTACCCAGGCTCGAGAAATCTAAGCAATGTTACAAGAGTTGGGGGGCATGTTCACTGGGAAACCAGGGTGTACCCACCTGGTGGAGCCCCATGTGTATACAGGGTCCCAAAGGCCTATTAAGCAGGCCCCTTATAGGGTGCCTGAGAGAATCAAACAGACTCTGAGGGAGGAGAGAAATGAAATGTTGGACCTAGGGGTAATTCAGGAGTCCAGCAGTCCCTGTGCCTCCCCAGTGGTGCTGGTACTAAAGAAGGATGGCAGCAACAGGTTCTGTGGTGACTACAGGAAATTAAATAGTCACACAGAGTCAGATGCTTACCCCATGCCTAGGACAAATGAAGCCCTAGAGCAGCTGGGTGGGGATAAGTATCCTACCACTATTGATCTTACCAAGGGTTACTGGCAGGTGCCATTGACTCCCAATGCTAGAGAGAGAGGTCAGCCTTTGTGACTCCTTTTGGCTTGTATGAGTTCACGAAGATGCCCTTTGGGACATACCTTCCAGCCGTACCGAATTACTCGGTAAAAAACAAGTTTGCGGGTCCAAATAATGTGGTGCCATGATTCCGGAATGGCACCCCTTAATTCCCGATTTCCCAGCACTTTTAATTTTTAAAAATTAAATCCCGGCTTTTTGAGCTGATGTCATCATGCACGTGATTACGTCAACTACATAAGATGGCTGCCAGCCTGTTGGAATTGAGCTCACATCCATTTCCAGCTGCTCAACGTTCCAAATGTTTAGCCGGGAACAAGTGGATATATGCTCTGTGGTGGTGGATATATGCTTTCTGCAATGTGAGTGCTGCAAGACTGGAATGGAGCAGAGGTTGATCTATGCTGCTGCTGTCGATGAGAAGGAAGAGTGTGTGTGTGTGTGAGCTGCTGAGTCCGACTGCCGTGCCTACAGAGGAATGGAAGAGCTGCTAAGTCCGACTGTCATTGAGAAACTGCCTATAGAGGACTGCCATTTCCAAGGAGAGGTAGAGTGTGTGTGTGTGTGTGTGTGTGTGTGTGTGTGTGTGTGTGTGTGTGTGTGTGTGTGTGTGTGTGTGTGTGTGTATGTAGATTATGAAACAAACTAGTACACTCCAAATGATATTGGGGAGATGCAAATAACACCATGTGCTATATGGTGATCATAGCAATGTGATAAAAAAGATTTAGTTATTAAAGAGCTGATAAATGAGGAAAGATTTTATTCTATGAGCCTTCAAAATTCAAATCATTAAGAAAGGAAAGCAGAGAGACTGTTTGGAATAACTGATGTTAGCCACTGACTTGTCTGACAAATGGAAACTTTTCTTGAGCTATGAATGACTAATTTATGAAGTATAGTTCTTTGGGAACTAAACCTATTAACTGCAATAAAAGTCTCATGTGGTTTACACCAAGTATTAAGAAATGTATTCCAATGAAAATAAAGCATACATTAAAATTAAAAGAAAAAGCACAATCCACAACAATCTGTGAAAGGCATTATGGATTGTAAATTAGTATAAACTGAACAGAACTGGTAGTCAGTGGCTGAATATTTTGTTAATCTTGGGACTAAGAAAAGACTACCCTTAGTGTGTCAGCAGTAGATAACATAATTTGTTTTGGGACTGATCAAATGATTTCATACCATATTTCAGAGACATTTGCAACAAAGTTACACGTATATATATATATATATATATATATATCTAATCCCTGTGAGTCCATCTGTTATTCCTCTTGCTCATACACTGTACATCGCCCCACCTGATGAGTAAGTACATTTGCATTGTCACTCATCAGAACCGCATGCAGTCAATCAGCCAGAATTAGTAGGCTGACCATTGGAAGTTCACTTTTTGGTTTCACTTGAAGCTGCAAAGCTGTAGGAAACAGTCATTCCCTTTTCCCTGAGGCTGTGCAACTGATGTGAGGAATATGTAAACTGTGGACAGGGCATCTTGCCTTCTTGCAAAAAATTATATATATAACATCGACATTCTGATCATCGAGACCAGAACATCGAAGGTTCAAAATGAACCATAAAAATCAACAAAACACAAACACTATGTTATGCAGGGGGGTGAAGCCCCCCCTGCACCCCCATATGGGGGGCTGTGCCCCTCACACCCCCCTACTTTAATATTCCAACGCCGAGATCACACTACAGTGGGGTAAGGGAAATCTCCTATTTACCACTATATGCAGTAGCGCTAAACAGGAGATTTCCCGTACCCTACCTGCAATGCCAACACTCAGATGGCACACACACACATGCAGGGCACCTTGCTGCCCTGCATACACACCCAACATTCCACAATCTCACTTACCTGGCACCTTCATTTTAAACCTTCGATGTTCTGAACATCGATGTTCTGGTCTCGATGATCAGAACGTCGATGTTCTGAACATCGATGTTCTGGTCTCGATGATCAGAATGTCGATGTTGTGAACATTTGATTATTTAAAGTGAACCCATATATATATATATATATATATATATAGATAGTATAATATCTAGAGTCCATAATACTGACACATTTTCCATCAGTGTTTTTTGCCTACTGTATAGTTTTCCAAACAGATGATTTATTTAATGCATAACATTTGAAGAATTTAATGTTTGGAGTACTGTGCAATATGCTTATGTCAGTCAGGTGAATGCCTTTAGTTAGCTGTTACTATGACTACACTGAAGTTTTTTTCAGAAATCATTGCTGGTGAAATTTTCTGTCATGTGCCAGCAGTGATTCCTGTTGGTTGAGAGATACCAACCTTCTTCAAATTGATGTAACAAAGGAGCAGGTATATTTAAGTCTGAGTACTACAGTGAAACACATGGTGGTAACACAACATTTTATTCTAGCAACATTCCAAAATTATACAAGGAATGTTTAAAATATGTCCCTGGTTATGGGGCTTTTGTCCCCCCCAAATAAATGTTGGCTTTTTCCATATTTCTTCTGCTGCAAAGTCAAGCGGTACAGTTGAGTGTCAAGTGGATTTTACAAGGAACTGAGAGCTTCAGGGGAAGAGAAGTCTAGTGTTGCTTAAGCTGAGTCTGCTTGCATGGTTAATAGCATAACAGGTAAATACTTGCTTTTGATGCAGAAGGCTGTGTGTTACACTCCCACAGTATGTAGATGCATTTGGATGTGGTGTAGGTTTCAATGCTGTTTCAATGAATGTGAGTTTCAAGGGCAGAGAAGTTTTAATGCTAAGTCTGTTTTCATTGTCAGATAGTATTCCTTTGTTTAGCAGAAGTCTATTAGTGTTTGTGCATTGTGCTATAAAATGTAAAAATAAAATCCAAATAATCATTGTAAAAGTAAAGTCATATGCACATTAGTGTTTATGGTAAATAGGGCGAAAAAGCCAAGTAATGGCACATTGGAATGGCTGCAGGGGGACTCTGGAGCCACATTTTGGTTGTCTGTTCTTTAGTTTGCATTTGAAAGTTGGCATCCCACAATTCCATTGGAGTGGGTGGGGTTACGTTATTATGTATGCACAGTTTATGTTAATCAGCGTACCAATGTGTACCTATTTTTCATGTGTCTTGTCCAGATTTTTGATGTTTCCAGGTTGAGAGGTATGCTTTGGGATGAAAAATGCCCCAGCAACTTTCCAGAGGCTGGTAGATCATATCCTAGCAAGAGCAGGAGATTTTGCCCTTGCTTACCTAGATGATATTGTCATCTACAGCCATTCCTGGCAAGAGCACCTTCAGCATGTTAGGGAGGGGCTAGGCAGACTACAGAGGGCAGGGTTGACCATTAAGCCCAGCAAATGTCAGTTGGGTATGGCAGAGGTCTCCTACCTTGGACATAGAGTGCAGAGTGGTAAGATTAGGCCAGAACCTGCCAAAGTGGAAGCCATTCAGGCATGGCCTGCCCCTGTTACCAAAAAGCAGGTGAGGGCATGCTTAGGGACAGCAGGGTACTACAGAAAGTTTGTCCTCAATTATAGTACCATAGATGCTCCCCTCACAGACCTGACAAGGTAAAACAGGCCAGATAAGGTAGTGTGGACCCCAACATGTGAGTAGGCATTCCAGAAGCTTAAAGGAGCTTTGGGAGGACCCTCTGTGTTAGCCAGTCCAGATTACACCAATGGATTTGTTGTGCAGGTGGATGCTTCAAACCATGGGGTTGGGGCTGTACTTAGCCAGGTTTCCTCAGAGGGAGAACAGCACCCAGTGGTATATCTCAGTTGTAGGCTCCAACCCAGGGAGGAATGCTATGCAGTTGTAGAAAAGGAATGCCTAGCCATAGTGTGGGCACTGCAGAAACTTCCGCCTTATCTGTATGGAAGGAAATTCACTGTAGTTAGAGACCAATCCCTTAACAGGGCTATATTGAGCTACCCAGCAAAATGCCAAGTTACTAAGGTGGAGCCTAGGATTGCAAGTATATGATATGACATTGCCACTCCGAGGTGAGGTTAGCAATGCCAACGCAGATGGGCTGTCAAGACAGGGAATGGGGTAAAGTATTCCCAGATAGTCAACCCTCTCAAGCAATGTTTCTCAAGGGTCATTTAAAAAACTAGCTTGAGTTTTCTCGGGGGGGGGGGTGACACTGCCAGCCCAGCTATATGGAATTTTGTAAATAATTATATGTCATTTGTGAATATTGATATGATTCTACAGAACTGTATGATATGTACTGAGCTTCAAGAATTTAACCACATCATACCCTGCTGGAACATAGAAGATTAACTTACAAACATCAAGAAAATAAGTTGAAATTAAGAGCTTTACGATATGCTATGAAAGGTAGTTTCAATGTAGCAAAGATACAAGATGTCTACAGCTAGAAGTTTTTTCTATTGTCTTAGAGAGAAGTAGTTACTAGGTTTAAAATGTAAAATGTGTTTTATTGCTTTATGACTTCCTAACAGCTGCACAGTTTTGAAATATATGTATTTTTAACACAGAGATGTTAAAATTCTGTTAAGTTTCTGTTTAGCCTGGGAACTGAAGTCAGGTGACAAATAGTGATGTCACCTAAGCTAACCCAGCAGTAAAATGTGATATTAATTTAAGAACTCTCTCAGAGAGAGAGACTGGGCATTTGTATTTTATCTTGGACCTAGCAAGAACATCCACTCATCATCAACATCTGCCCTTGCTTGTAAGTAAGACTTAGGGCATAGTATCTCTTTTAGATATAGAAAAGAATATAGTAAAGATTAGTTTAGATATTTTCTTTATTTATTTGAGACTGTCCTGCAATGTTGTTTTAAAATATTTCCTGTGATTTTAAACTCTGAAGGAACTGTGTTTGATTTCTGAGTATTGTAGCATGCTGTCTGCTTGACGCTGTAAATGAACATCCAAAAAGTGAATCTGATTTATGTGATGACTCACTGTAAATTCAGCCCCCCATCTGTTTCCATTGAGATATTCAATGAATTCCTCCAGATATTCACTGCCTCCTTTCCATACAAGCCAACAGTCATCCACAAATCGTCTCCATATGTTACATTTTAGTCGAATTTGATCGAAAGTTTGCTTGTTTGTTTGTTTAATTTAACTGTGGAGGCTGCCCACTAAAGTGGGCTAGCCTGTGTAACTAATTTATCACTGTTTCTGCATTTTCTGTGTTTTTCTACCAAAAAAACAAAAAAATAATCCTTGTTTTCCCACCTTCCTCGACTAGTTTAGACCAGTTTACAGGCATTGCTGTATTCTGGGCTATGGTGTAGTTCCTGTGTTGTCCATTACCTTACTTGGATAGAAGGAAGTTTCTTTGCTCACCAGTGGGGAGTGGGGAGCCTTGAGCAGCCTACCTGTCCTTGGGGGGAGTGACCTCAGCACAAGAAGCTGTAGTAATTGGTTGTTTGGGACCATTTCCAGCTCTTTATTTTTTCATGTTTGCTACAGTTTGTCAGGCCCGTGCACCTACCGTACTTGCTAGCCTGCCTCTCTTTGATTAAACTAAGTCAACCATGGATAAATCCTGATGTAACCACATACAGTCATGAATTACTGTTATTATACAATGATATTATTCAAGAAAGAAATTGCTTACCTTTATTAAATAATGCCATTGTATAATGGCACTTTATTGTTCTTCCACCTTTGTTACTGTTTGCTATTGTACTGTGCATACATATGGTACATACATCCCAATGCTTGCACAGTATATCAGTGCAGTGCAAGGGTGGCACAAGGCAAGACAGAATTCATGTAGCAGTTTGCTTTTCTCTCACTGTGGCACATTTCTGTCTTTTTTTTGTCTAGTAACTGTCAATATGAGAATTGTCAGTGGCTAATTACAAAATTTTTTTAATTACAAAATATTTGGGAAATGAGAACTATTGTGCTGAAGTCTGGACAGTTGAGAGGTAAGGTTAACAGTGGTAGGATAGATCTTAATACCAAACAATGTTTGTGTGGCTTAATATTTAGTAAATATCCTGTTTCATGGACTAGTATTTGGTAGCTAATTACTGTGGTTCTGTCCCAGGTATATCCACAACTCCTGATTTATTCAGCTGTGCGATTCATAAACTTGTTTGAGACAGGAGTGGGAGTGTACTACTGCGTATATGTGTATGGATATGTATGCAGTAGGTTCATGAATAACTGTGTGTGTGTGTGGGGGGGGGGGGAGTGCACTATTGTGTGCATGTATGTGGATGTGTGTACAGTAGGTTCACAAATCAAGCTGTATATCTGTGTGTGTGTGTGTGTGTGTGTGTGTGTGTGTGTGTGTGTGTGTGTGTGTGTGTGTGTGGACATGTGTATGCAGCAGGTTCATGAATAAAGCTGTATGTGTACGTGTGTGTGTGTGTGTGTGTGTGTGTGTGTGTGTGTCTGTGTGTGTGTGTGTGTGTGTGTGTGTGTGTGTGTGTGTGTGTGTGTGTGTGTGTGTGTGTGTGTGTGTGTGTGCCTGTCTTTATGGTCTCACTGGGGAGAGGTTAGATAAGGAATCAAGACTCTGTATGTGTTGTGCTTTGATATGCTCATGCAAGTGTATGGCTCAGTGTTTCCATGAGTATGATCAAGTGTGTGGAGGCTAGTTTGTTGACGAATGGATATGTGTGCGTGTGTGTGTGTGTGTGTGTGTGTGTGTGTGTGTGTGTGTGTGTGTGTGTGTGTGTGTGTGTGTGTAGAGGAAGGAGTGTTTTTGCTAACATAATGAAAGGAACACTAGGGAGAACAGTAATGCAGTCAGATCTGAGAGTGCTAACATTCAATGCAGATATATGATAATGAGCTGATGATGAGTTCTTTCTTATTTCAGCTGAATCACATTTTCTTTCCATCTTGCTAACTGAAAATCTGTGTCAGTCAACTAGCATGAGTGGTGAGGATTTTACTGAATTCTAGGGCCTGTGTCTTTTGTTGTGGCTGTTAACCAGAACATGTCAGTGCAGCTGACTTTGGAGTCTTTAGTATGCATCACAACTTTTCTTAAGGTTGCCACCCATCCTGTTATCAGCGGGACACTGATGGGTTGAGCCGCCTCATCCCATTGCCTGCTGTGCAAAGTAGTGGGACTTGAAAAGTCCTGCTTTTTGATCTCACTGAATTGCCTTGGAAAAGCCACAATTACTTTTGGCTTTTCCACGGCAATTCAGTTACGTCACCAACCTGGACCTGCAGGCAGATCTATTCCCTGTTAGGTCCAGGTGCTTTAAATTATGCAGCAATTGGCTGCAATTTATGAAGGGGTTGGGGACTGGGGCAGGAAAAGCCCTGCAAAGATCGCGGCTGTAGAGCGGTTTGGTTTTAGAGCTTCTACAGCCGCTTAAGAAAAAGTCTGAGATTTTTTTTTTTCCTACCGAGCCAGCCATCCAGCCAGTCATCCAGCCATCTAGCCATCTATTCATCTAACCAGCCATCCATTCATGCAGCCAGCCAACCAGCCATTCATCAAGTCAGCAATACAGCCATCCATCCATCCATCCAGCCATTAATCCATCCAGCCAGCCAGCCATCCATTCAACCATTAAGCCATCTGTCCAGCCAGCCATTAAGCCATCCATCCAGCCATTCATTCATCCAGCTGCTACTCCCACCAACCAGCCAGCCATTCTAGCAGTCAGCCAACCAGCTAGCCACTGAAGCAACCAGACCATCCAGGTAGCCACTTCAGCAGCCAGCCAGCTAGCCAGCTAGCCACTCTAGCAGCCAGCCAGCCAGCCAGCTAGCCACTCCAGCAGCCAGCCATCTAGCCACCCCAGCAGCCAGACAGACAGTCAGCTAGCTAATCCAGCAGCCAGTCAGCCAGTCAGCTAGCCACACCAGCAGCCAGCCAGCTAGCCACCCCAGTGGACAGCCAGCTAGCCACTCCAGCAGCCAACCAGTCAGCCAGCTACCCACTCCAGCAGGCAGCCAGCCAGCCAGCAGCCAGCTAGCTAGCCACACCAGTAGCCAGCTGTTGTACCCATAACAGCATCTCCTTCACCACTCCTGTGGTGATATCATGATAGAGGGTGTGGCCAGTGTGATATTGGCCACACTCCCATGTCCCACGTTGGCCCGCTTAAAAGGTGGCAACTCTAACTTTTCTGTCTGCTGACGACTTTACAAGGATGGATATTACCAAGGTTATGCTATAGGTTTTGCTTCCATATGTACTGTTCAGTGCTGTTTTTTGCTTTCTGTGATATAACCACTTTGGAAAAAAAGTGAAGAATATAAATAGCTCCATTCCTTGAGCATCAAATGTTAATTCTTGCACTAGATACTTACAGTCACCTTTATGTTTGGTGTGTATCAGCCGTCCATATATTGCCAGGGTTCATCTCTTATCAGTATTTCTTTTTGATGATGTCAAATTCTCAGCTGCTGGGTTTATCCCTGCAGTTCTGTACATGGAAATCTCATTAGAAGCCTTTTGGTATGTGTGTGAGAGTGATTCATAATAGCAGTAATGCTGTCTTGTGAGGCAGTACAGCCTTATGCACACCTGCTGAGGTCTGCTACTTGGTGACAGATGAATTAAGCACTTAGGTGCAATGGACCATTTATAGCTATTGTCATTCAACGTTGTACATTACAGATCTATATATCTGATTAAATGTAGTTTCATCTACATAATGCTCTTTGGGAATTCTCAGAGTATGCACTTGCCAACACTGTGGCTACAACATGACTACTGTTATACTATTCTCTCAGGTACACAGATATATGTGTGCATGTGTGCAGGACAACAAAAGGTGATATATATATACAGTGCACATTATGTACAAGGACCTAATGACACAAGTGCAAGCATTTTCCAGCTCACAGAGTATCTCTTAGTGAGAATGGGTGTGCATCAAGGTTCAACTCTGAGTCCATCCATCTTCGTCTCTCTTCATACTGATGACAGGGTACATCACCATACAGGTCAGAGGTAACAGATCATCACAGATGCTGTATGCAGACAATAGGGGACAGATCAACACAGGTGCTGTTTGCAGACAATGTGGCACTGCAAGCAGAATCTAAGCAGGAAGAGTAAAAAATGATAAGGAACTGGAATGCAAAACTGAAGGCACATGGGATAAACTAAGTACAGACAGGACAGTGGTACTGGCAGGAAATGGGTGAGATCACAAGTTGAAAACTGAGCTAGAAGAGAAAACAGTGAAACAGGTTAACAGCCTCAAGTACCTGGGAGGTGTGGTTGAGAAGAAGAAAAATCTGAATAAGGAGGTTAACGTTAGAATGGAAGGTACTACAGACAGTACAAAATACTGGGGTAGTACATGGCAGAGAAATGCCAAAGAAGCTGAAAAGAAAAGTGTACAAAGCAGTGGTGTGACCAGGGCTTCTATGTGGCACAGAACTCTGGGCAGTGACAGTAGAGCAGTTGAGGAAACCTGAGCTGAAGAAGATGAAGTGCCTGAGATGGGTGGTAGGATGCACACTGTGGAACAGATGAAGACATAAGGACATTGGAACTTAAGCCAAAGTTCCCCAGTTACAAAGAACATCAAGGAGAACAGATTACAGTGATCTGGGTCATATTTGCAGTAAAAGCAGGCCAGAGGGCCAAGAAGGTGGAAAGTTGAGGAGGAAGGAATGGTGGATGAAGAGTTACATTGGAAGGGCGAGAGAGATCATGGAAGCCTGTGTATCAGCACCACTGGAAATTCAATTAATCTTCAGCCCACTTCATTACAGAAACCAAGATTTGCTGGATTGCTATTACAAGTGATCGCACTTGTGACTATCACTATTCAAGGTGTATAGCATTGCAGACATTCTCTGTCATTTTCTTTTGGTTTTGGCCAGTGAAGAGAGTCTGCAGTGTATATTCTTTTCTAATTTCCCTTGACTATCTACATTGTAAAGCATTTGGAAGCTATAAATTTTTGCTAAAAACAACATGCCCACTAGATCGAATGCTATAGTCGTGGTGGCCCCTCCTCCCAAAGCCTGTAACACTCTATTAGAAAACCAATACTGCTTAGAATTATATTAGCTTCACCAAACTCTTCTATGTAGTATGTACAAGTTAGCTTTGTAAGTGCACTAACCTGGGTTAAGCTAGATAGACTGTGTGGCTTGGTTTTTGCAGATTGTTTTCTGTCTGCTTTCTGGATGGCCACCCTCGTGGTTTCAGTGCCAGTGCACCCCCCCTACTTTCTTTTACTTTTTTATTATCCCCTCCTATCCAGCTGGCTCCTTGGTACACCTGGCCCCTCCCCTAGTCACAGCATCCATCCCAAGTTTACTAATATCAGCAAAGTAAAGGGTGCCATTTTCAATCCTCATAGAATAGGATCCCCAGCATTCTCAATACTAGGGTGCACACTATGTGAGTACATTGTATACGATACAGTGCTTGGACTTAGAGATTCTGTATAATATTCTGCTTGGAGTTGGAGTTTCTGTATACTACTAACCAAACAGTATTATAGAGCTTAAGAGTGGATAACTAAGGTTAATGGAAAGCTTGATATATAGGCATTGTTGGTACCTGCTCAGGGTGGTTATTCCCTAGGAAAGGTTACAAGGGAATACATCCAGCTGAAAGCCAGTCATTGCCTGCTGTTGCCATTGTACAGTTAGCTGACTTGAAACTCCACATATCATACTGTAATGCTATAACTATTCTAGTAGGAATGGCTGTATCTGTCAACTGACCGTGTTTTCTTTTCTGCTATATAACAACTAGTTGATAAATATGCTGGCTGCTACTATAATCAATAGAATTGCAATGTACAAATGTTAGTTTTTACTGTCCTTACTGTTAGTTTAACATTGTGGACAAGTACATGTTGAGATACTTGCATAATCATTGTGTTAGCTGGTTTTAGGAGATATCACTCAGCTGTAATAGACAGTAGCAGTGCTTATAGAGTTATATTTGATACCATTCTAAAGTCTTACTGCCTAACCAATATACCTTTCACTAAAATACTTTAATTTTTATTTTACAGTCTCTTACCCTGCACAGTGAACCCTGTTTATCTAATTGACCTGGTCCGAGAAGCGTTTCTGCATTCCTAACTGTGGCTTCAACAGTAAAAGTGAAGAACATCTGCAGTGTATGTTCTTTCCTAATTTTTCCTCACCATCTACATCGTAAAGCAATGCAGAGAAAGAAGAAAATTTTGAGAGAGCCCTGGTTATTGAGTATAATGCCAGTTCCAAACATGTAGGAGATATTATGGATAAAGAATGGAATAGATTTCTGGCTTTTACTAATTTAGATATGCTTCCTAAGGAGAAATTAAAAGTAGTATATAAAAATGCTAGCTCATTAAAAAATATTTTAGAAGTGAATCATGGCACAGAAATGTGGAGAAGCAATAAGAAACCTGGCACATACAAATGTGGTCAATGCTCACAGTGTGAATGGATTATCAATAAAGATGAAGTTATCTTAACATGTAGGAACATAACTTTAAAAAGTAAGGATTTTTCAAATTGTGATTCCAATGGTCTTATATACCTAGCATTGTGCCAGGTATGCCAGGCTTTTTACATTGGAAAGACGGAAAGAAAGCTAAAAAGAAGGATATATAAGCACATGTACGATATTCAAAACATGAAGGACAATAATGCTTTGTTTAAACACAAGCGAGATTGTACACAGGCCAGGTTTTTATTTTTTTGATGGAGAAGATTAAAATAGACGAACGGGGTGGTATGTGGGAAGAAAAGTTTGAGTATAGGGAGCTGTGGTGGCAGTTGACTTTGCAAGCTAATGTATGGCCAGGACTTAATGAACATATTTCAATAGCTCCCTTACTAAAATTGAGATCAGCTAAATTATGAAATTCATAATATTTACTCCATATGAGCTTGGCTATAGAGTATTCAAAATTGTTTTATTTTATATATAAAACTTGTTTTTAGGAGTTTTTATGATTAATGACACCTTTATTGATGAGTTTACATCTATACATTTTATATATCATTCACACCTATTTATTTATTCATATATTTACGTAATAATTTGTTAAAGGGCCAGTAGAGGGAGTTTTAGGACTTGTTACTATTCATTTCTACGTTTTCACGTTTTTAGGATGTTTTGATATTCATATGTAATTGCTTTTTATTTACTTTTTGATTGTTCTGATAGGTAGTTATTCAATTTTCCTTTATCTTGGCGTGTACTTTTTTATGTATACAACAATGAAGTGAAGCGTTTTAACTTTGAATGATTATTTATGCATTATATCTTTTTAATGATTTGTTGAACACTCAGTGATGTCATGTTCTTTTTGCTATTTAAGTAGGAACTGTTTGAGCTAACCCACATTTGATGAAGTATTATTAAACGAAAATGCAAGTTTTTAATTCGTTAATGTGCTGTTTACCCCTGTTTATTTTATACTGCTGCGTGTATTAAAGTACCTCTCCAGTGCTTCCGTCTGTGGCTTCATTGTTTCATCCCATTTGGTACCAGTATTTTGGGTTACCATTCTGAAGTCTTACTGCCTAACCAGTATATCTTTCACTAAAATACTTTAATTTTTATTTTACAACCTCTTACCCTGCACAGTGAACCCTGTTTATCTAAGTGACCTGGTCCGAGAAGCTTTTCTGCATTCCTAACTGTGGCTTCAACAGTAAAAGTGAAGAAAGTTTGCAGTGTATGTTCTTTTCTAATTTCTTCTCACCATCTACATCGTAAAGCATTCAGAAACTATACATGTTTGCTAAAAACAGCATGCCTACTAGATCAGACACTATAGTCCTGGTAGCCCCTCCTCCCAAAGCCCGTAACACTCTGTTAGAAAACCAATACTGCTTAGAATTACATTAGCTTCACCAAACACTTCTATGTGGTGCGTACAAGTTAGCTGTGCAAGATCACTAACCTGGATTAAGCTAGATAGACTGTGTGGCTTGGTTTTTGCAGACTGTCTTCTGCCTGTTTTCTGGATGGCCAGAAAAAGGTTATGAAGATGCCCAGCCAAGAGGTGAATGGATTGCGCGAGAGAAGACCTTTGACAATTGGTCATCCTTTCAAGAAAGGTAGCAGAGTGATCCTGAATTGAGGGAGGTGATAATTGTTGAAACAACACCCTGTCCCCAAGTAAAAATGATTAAAAGGGGTTTCATGATGATGATGATGATTATTTTGACCTCTCCAAATAATCCTGCTATGTTATGAATTAGCCTGTGCTTGCAACCCTACTCCTGGCATTGGAAGATGCCAGGGAAGGAGTCCAGAGCTGAAGGCTGCAGCCATCATCCTGCATGTGACTAGACCTTTTCTTGTACTCCTACCAGCCATCACTCTGGAAGCACTGTGCAGTGACAGACTACACTAGCTGCCTGTGAATCCACAGTTTACACTGAGCTGCCTGTGAATGCATGGATTACAATGAGCTGCTTGTGAATGCACAGACTACACTGAGCTGCCTGTGAATGCACAGATTACACTGAGCTGCTTGTGAATGCACAGATTACACTGAGCTGCCTGGGAAAGAACAGATTACATTGAGCTGCCTGTGAATGCATGGATTACACTGAGTTGCTTGTGAATGCACGGATTGCACTAAGCTTGTTGAGAATGTACAGATTACACTGAGCTACCTGGGAATGAATAGATTACACTGAGCTGCTTGTGAATGCACAGATTACACTAATTAATAATAGACAGACTACTCTAATTAAAAGATCCATTACATAAAACTAGATCCCAGCCCTATGAAAAGTTTCCTTCATAATCCCATTACACAAAGGTGGCATATCCACCAAACTGTCAAACTATGCCCTTTAGCAATCCTTCCTTGCCTCTCCAACATACTTGAAAAATGGATGCACCAGCAACTCCTAGACTTTCTACTTGGTAACTAATTTCTTTCTCCTACCCAACATGGCTTTCAACCCTATCACAGCACCAACACTGCCCTAATACATATCCTAGATACCATAAATCAAAGTAAAAACTCAGGTAATTTAATCTCTTCCTTTTTCTGGACTTCACAGAAGTCTTCAACATGGTCTCGCATCAACTACTCTTCCAAAGACTAAATCTTATAGGCCTGACAATTCCCTCAACTAGTTGGTTCATCAACTACCTAAACAATCATACCCATTCTGAAAAATGGAATGATTCCCACTTCATCTTCTTTCCAATCACTGCAGGAGCCCCCAGGGTTCCATATTTGGGCCAATACATTTCTTCATTAATGACATGCACAAGTAGTCAATGCTCACCACCATAATACAATATGCTGATGACTCCACTTTAGCTTGCTCAGCCCCAAATCTTCCCACATTAGAAGCCATATTACAGGAAGCTTTTACCTCACTGATTAAATAAATCTCAATTGTTCTTAAACCCCAAGAAAACCACACTAATCATATTCATTCCTAAAAACATAAATCAAAACAAAACTAACTTTAATATTATCTCCTCAAACAACACAAAATTGTAGACATCACCAACACAAAATTACTAGGAGTTATCATTGATAACAAGTTAAAATTTGACATGCACATCGGCACTGCAGTCAAGACGACACAGTCAAAATGAGGGTCTTTTTACATAGCAAAGTACCTGCTAAGTGATCATAGTAACAAAAATAGCTGCTTCATCCCTTTCCCTTCCTAACCTCTTATATGCCTCAACAATACGCACAAATCTCAAGTCTTTCACCAAACACAAACTAGAAAGCACCTACAATAAAATTTGCAAATTTACCTGCAACCTCCCAAAGTGCTCCCATCACTGCACAGCATTCAATACCCACAACTGGCTTGAAATTCCTCAACACAACAATCTCTCATAGCTTCTCAGTACACAAAATACTTTATCATCCACTTATAATACCTTCTCTGTCAAATTTCATCCAATGGCAAATACCAAATAGAACTCTAAGATCCTCAAAAATTTAACTTTTGCTTATAAAACTAATAATTATTATGGTGACTTGTTATTCTCTGCTGCCATCTCTAAGGCATGGAAAAAACTTTTAAACCACGTCAGGTTTTTAAGTAACCTGTCACAATTCAAATCTGCCCTAAAATATCAAATGGTAACTAATACACTATGCAACTGCACCACACCTACAGTTTGAAGTATGCAGCCCTAACTCTGTCTACTAGGAACACTATACAAGTGTATTAATACAGTATTTTTCATTCTACTTACAAAACCTTGTAAGCATGTATTTCCTTAATCTGATATGCTTTGTAAATAATGTTTGTTCATAGGTTCATAGGTTCATACTAGGCTATCTGCCCTAGGGCATTTATAAACCTAGCCAGAGTGTGTTTGGCTTTTGCCACCCATTTTAAATTTATTTTGCTATGCCCTTTTTCGAAGTTAGTATACTGTGCCTCTGTCTAACAGTGACACAGAAGTGATACCCGGGGTAAACCTACGATTTCCCATCCACTCATCAAGATTCCTCTTGAAGAGAGTCAATGAGGGACTCTGCCTAACCTGGACTGGGATTTTATTCCAGAGTGAAGAGAGCCTCTGGGTTATGAATCTGTCCCTCCAGCATGTCCTATTTATTTCAGTGCTTAGGTTCAAGTCTCTCGAGTGCGTAGCTCGATGGGATTTGGATTTTCTGAGGTGCAGCATGTCCATTAATTCCGTGTTGGACATGGCTTTATACGTCAGGCACAGATTGCCTCTGAGCAGGCGGTATGCCACTGAGTAGAGCTGGAGTTTCTTTAACCGGGCAGCATATGGCATCTGTTTGAGCCCTTTGATCCTCTTGGTGAGGTACTTTTGGGGTCTTTCCAGTTGCTGCAGGTGTCTGGTAAGGTACATCCCAAAAGGGGCATTGTATTCAATTATGGGCCTGATGAGGGATGAGTAAAGAGGCAATATGACCTCCACTGATCTAGATTTGAATCCCTTCATGATTAGGTGGGCTATATAAAATGTTTTTCTAACCACTTTGGCCACGTGGTTTTCAAATGAGAGATTGCTATCAATTTGGGTCCCCAGGTCCCTAATTACTTCTTCCGTACTTAATGGATTACCACCTATGTGGTAATTTGTGGGCACTTTGTTTTTGCCAAAGGGGATGACTATACACTTTTTGGCGTTTAGCTTGAGGCCGTGGCTCTGGCACCAGTTGTCTGTTTCTATGAGGCCCTTTTGTAGGATGCTTGTGTCGGCTGGAGAGTCGATTATGGCACCTAGTTTGCAGTCATCTGCAAACTTGGTCAGTCACAGTCCTTCCATGTTGGCCTGTACCTCCGAGAAATATATACCGAACAAGAGGGGTCCCAGGACTGAGCCTTGTGGGATGCCACTTGTAACTGGTTTGGAGTCTGACATGGCTCCAGCAATTCTAACCATGTGAGTTCTGTCCTTGAATCAGTTTGCAACCCATCTAGTGACATAGGGGTTTATATTTAAGCTGGTGAGCTTATCTATAATGCCCGAGTGGGGTATTGTATCGAAGGCTTTTGCAAGGTCCAGGTAGGCTGTGTGGACCACCTTCCCCTCGTCAATGGCCTTGGTGACTGTTTCAAAGAAATTGACCAGGTTTAAAAGGCAGGATCTGCCCTTAACAAAGCCAAACTGGGTAGGATCCAGTGTCTGTAGGTCCCCAATATCTTTATTTATGAGGTCCACGATGATCCTTTCCATAGCTTTGCAGACCAAGCTAGTCAGGCTTATGGGGCGATAGTTTCCAGGGTCCGTTGAGGCACCACCTTTGTGGAGAGGGACCACTGCTGCTGTACGCCACTCTTTGGGTACATATCCTGTAGTAAGGCTGAGAATGAACAGTAGTTTTATGTTTGGGTTTAGCTCTTCTTGGAGTTCATGTAGGATGCAGCCATGGACACCGTCTGGTCCCATTGATGCTGTGTTTTTTGCTTTGGAGAGGGCGGCTCTTACCTGAGCATCTGAGATGTCAGGGGGGCAACACTCTGCTGGGATAAATATTTGCCCTTTTGGTGGGGAGGGGGGGGAGTTTGAGCTGAACCTGTCAGCTAGGATGTTGGCAATGTCTGTGGGTTCGGTGTATTTTTTGTCATTTTGGACTAATTCTGAGCATATCTGGGAATTCCCACCCAGATTCCTAACATAACTAAAGAAAGCCTTGTGATTATCCTTAGTGTCCTGTGCAATTTTTCTCTCGAAGCTGGCCTTAGACAATTTTATGAGTGCCCGTAGTTTTTTTGCTAATACTGATCAGAGATGCCTTCCCTTTTTGGGATTTTGCTCTATCATGTAGTAGCTTCATCCTTCTATTGTATAGTTTGTTTATGGCTGGGGTCCACCAGACAGGATGCCTGCCTTTGGAGGATTGGGTCTTGGTTTTATTTGGGATTGCATGATCCATGCATTTCTGAAGGTGTTCATAGAATGCGTTTATAAAGGATTCTGCGGTCTGGGCCGTATTTTCCACAGGCCCGGGGGCTTTGAAGGATTCCACCTCGGTTTTGAGGAGTGTGAAATTTGCTTTAGAGAAGTTTTTCACTGTGGTTTTCTGGGCAGGGGGTGGGGTCGGGATGTGAATATCCAGTGAGATTAGTTTATGGTCTGATCTTACCAGTGAGGGATACACTTCTGGTCTGGAGCATAGAGCCCCCATGTTGGTTATGTTTTCCCCTCTTGTGGGAGTGGAAACAAGTTGTTCCATAGCATTTGAGTTTATAAATTCTAGGAACCTTTGGGCTAGGGTGTTGGAGCTAGAGTAATGCTCCCAGTCTATGTCTGGGTAGTTGAAGTCGCCCAATATAATGGTGTTTGGAGAGACCTTCATATTTTCCAGTGTTCTCAGGAAGGCCAAGTGGGGTTCCTGGGTTTGGGAGGGTGGTCTGTAGCAGGCTATAAACTGGAAGGCAGTTTTACCCACTGTTAGTTGCACATGGATAGTCTCTGATGCTTCATGCTGTGCCACCAACCTGGAGGTGTGGGTATCTTTGATGAATATTGATACTCCCCCTCCTTTTGTGGTTTGGTCCAAGTTTTAGGGCCGAAAAGCATGGTATGAGGTATAACCTGGTAGTGCTGGGGTGCTCCCGGGAGCCTTGAACCATCGATGTTCTCCATGCTAAGGAGAGTTTCGAGTGTGTGCATCTTGCGGTTTAGACTTCTGGCGTTGAGTAGCATTACTCATAGTTTCTTATCCCTTGTGATACCTATGGAGGTGAGTTTGTCTTTTGAGCCTTGCCTAAAAAAGGCACTATGGGGGTGGCAAGAGCCTTTGCCAATATCCGAAAGCCCAGGGGTGACAGGTGCAAGCCGTCCCTAGCGAAGCATCGTGGCTTGTCGAGCATGTCATCCCAGGCTGACAGGCATTGGATCCCCTTTGAATGACACCAATACTTAAGCCAATTGTTGAAATTGATCATCTTGTCTTCATATTGTGGCATCATTCTTGGTGAGGGTAAGATGCTACTCAAGGTCAGGGTCATTCCGGCCTGGGCTTCATGCTCAGAGAGCTCCTCTATGTCTCTTTTCATGTAGTCCAGGGAGGTACGTCTCAGGTCATTCACACCAGCATGGACAATGACTGAGTCATATTTGTACTTGCCTTGGAGTGACCTGAGTGCTTGTGTTATGTGGCGGATCCTAGCACCCGACAGGCAGCTCACCATGACCTTCTCCTTGTTCAGCCTGGTGAGCGGGACGTCAGTGTGCCTGACGATAGAGTCACCTATTACAAGTGTATCAGGTGTGTTGTTTAGCCTTAAGGGCTGTGACTGTTCGGCACACTGGCTTTGTGAGCTATGTGTTGCACGTGTTTTGTTTTGGGGTAGCGGTTGCTTGGGTGTCTGCTTTGGAGGTCTCTGCTGCTTAGGCAGATTTTTATTTAGAGCCTCAGAGTATGTTTTTGTGTGTTTATGTGTTTGGTTTGCTGTCATGGTAGGTCTATGTGAGACTGGAATTGTAGTGAGTGTGGTTTCCTTCTCCTCCTGACTGGTTACGCCAGTACTGAATTGAGAGAGCTTAGCATCCAGTTTGGCTATATGGTTGCATCTCTCACATGTGTTGGAATTTGTTGGGAGGAGGAGAGGGTTGTCTGTGTACATGAGGCAGTTGTAACATTGCCTCAATATTCCCAGATTCACCAGCTGGACCAGAGTGGAGATTGACAACTGACCTTTGGACATGCTAGAATAGTACTGGGAATTCCTTTATAATTGAAAAAAGGGCCAATGGGGAACAAGGTACTCAAGGGGAGTTTGTGAGGGTGTAGTGCTTTTAATTATTTAGTGCTGACTTATATAATTGCTTTAGTGAGCAAGTGCCAGGCTTTAGAGTAGGAATAGGGTGTTTATTATGAGAACTAGATCAGTTCTAAGGGAAAAAGTGAAGAACAGACTTTGTGGAGCCGAGAATGGTTTAAACCCAGTTAAGCGGAGCTGCCCAATGCTGCGCTATGCACAAAATCGTGCAAAGCCGCGCCAAAGCGGGTTTTATACAGAGGGGGACTTGAAAGAGCTAGAAATTGGCCAAAACGGCCAATAGACTACCAGATTCTTGTGCTGGGAACACTCCTCCAGGGATAGATAGGCTGCTCTAAGCTCCCCAGTGCCACTGGTGAACAAAGAAGCCTCCCTTTATCCAAGAAAGGAAATAGGCAACACAGGAACTTTCCAAAAGTCCAGAATACAGCAAAGCCTGTATTTGGACTACTCTAGGTCAGGAAAGACGGGAAACAAGGATATTTTTTTTTCTTTTTTGCAACAAACAGCAGGAAAATGCAATAAATATGTAACACAGGCTACCGCACTTGAGTGTGTACCCTCAACAGGTAAATGCAACAAACAGGACAAACTTTAAAAGTGCAGGTGCAAAAACAACTTTAAACAGTTTAAAACAGTTCAATAAGCATAAATACTTGCAGTTTAGCTAGATTGGACAGTCGCCCAGGTAGTAGCAGGAAAAAAAAACACTTTTATTAGGTTAGTAGTCACTCTTTTAGCCTCTCTGCTGCTAGCACCACTCTGCAGGACCACGAGGAGCTTGGCTGAGTAGTAACAAGTGCAAAAACCACACCAAAGCGGGTTTTATACAGGGGGACTTGAAAGAGCTAGAAATTGCCCAAAACGGCCAATAGACTACCAGATTCTTGTGCTGGGAACACTCCTCCAGGGATAGATAGGCTGCTCTAAGCTCCCCACTGCCACTGGTGAACAAAGAAGCCTCCCTTTATCCAAGAAAGGAAATGGGCAACACAGGAACTTTCCAAAAGTCCAGAATACAGCAAAGCCTGTATTTGGACTACTCTAGGTCAGGAAAGATGGGAAACAAGGATAATGTTTTTGTTTTTTTTTTCTTTTTTGAAACAGACAGCAGGAAAATGCAATAAATATGTAACACAGGTTAGCGCACTTGAGTGTGTAGCCTCAACAGGTAAATGCAACAAACAGGACAAACTTTAAAAGTGCAGGTGCAAAAACAACTTTAAACAGTTTAAAACAGTTCAAGAAGCAGAAATACTTGCAGTTTAGCTAGATCGGACAGTCGCCCAGGTAGTAGCAGGAAAAAAAAACATTTCTGTCAGGTTATCAGTCGCTCTTTTAGCCTCTCTGCTGCTAGCACCACTCTGCAGGACCACGAGGAGCTTGGCTGAGTAGTAACAAGTGCAAAAACCACGCCAAAGTGGGTTTTATACAGGGGGACTTGAAAGAGCTAGAAACTGGCCCAAAACGGCCAATAGACTACCAGATTCTTGTGCTGGGAACACTTCTCCAGGGATAGATAGGCTGCTCCAAGCTCCCCACTGCCACTGGTGAACAAAGAAGCCTCCCTTTATCCAAGAAAGAAAATGGGCAACACAGGAACTTTCCAAAAGTCCAGAATACAGCAAAGCCTGTATTTGGACTACTATAGGTCAGGAAAGATGGGAAACAAGGATAATTTTTTTTTCTTTTTTGCAACAAACAGCAGGAAAATGCAATAAATATGTAACACAGGCTAGCGCACTTGAGTGTGTAGCCTCAACAGGTAAATGCAACAAACAGGACAAACTTTAAATTACAAGCGCAAAAGCCTGCTAAAGCTGGCTTTAAAGCAGGGGGTTAGAAAGAGATAGGAAATGGCCCAAAATGGCCAATAAGCTACAAGTCACTGGGCTGGAACCACTCCTCAAAGGACAGATAGGCTGCTCAGAGCTCCCCACTCTCACTGGTGAACAAAGAAGCTTCCTCCTATCCAAATAAGGATATGGGCAACACAGGAACTATGACACAGCCCAGAGATCAGCAATACCTGAAGACTGGACTATTCTAGTTCAGTAAAGGCAGGAAACAAGGATTTTTTTTTTTTTTTTTTTTTTTTTACAAAGTAGCAGAAATTAGGTACAGAAACACAGTAAATGCTTTAATTCAGCTAGCGCACTTGAGCTTGTAGCCTACCAGTTAAACTAAGCAAAAACAAACTTTAAAAGTGCAAAAAACTCAGAAATACAGACAGGAATGCAATAAAACAAATTTTCAGAGCTTATTTAGTTAAAGAAACAGAGAAGTCTATATATGCAGAAAAGCAGCTAAAACACACAAACACTTCAGATGCAGTGCAACCTAGAGAACTTGAGTTGTAGCAATATTAAAGCAATTACAGTTATAATAAATGCTCTGAAATATACGCTATATTTCCAAAATGTTTGAGAAGCACAGTCAGAACACAAGGAGATTCAGGCAAAAAACAAATGTTTTTTTTTTTTTTTTTTTTTTTTGAAAGGCCTTATCCAATGTATTAGGTAGAATGAGCTAATGACACTAGACTGGGAGGAGTGTCACAGATCAGATTTACAGTAGGGGCGGGCAACTGCAAAGCCACCAAGTATAACAGCAAGTCACAAACTGGGGGGGGGGGTGGAGACCATTTGCTTTGAAATACTTTGTAAATAATGTTTGTTAACCACTTTTATTTTGAATTGTCAAAAATTATTTCTATCCCAGTTTTGGAGCTTTCCTCTCTGGGCCTCCACTGAAAATGCCATTTGAGTTCTCAAATGGACTTTCCTGGTAAAATAAAGCAAATAAATAAATTAATAAAATAAATACACTGAGCTGCCCATGAATGGGCAGACTACACTAAGCTCCTAGTGAATGCACAGATTCCACTGAGCTGTGTTGGAATATACAGATTACACTGTGCTACCTGGGAACACACAGACTACAGAGATTGCTTGTGAATGCACAGACTACACTGTCTTGCTTGTGAATGCACAGATTACACTGATCTGCCTGTTAATGAACAGACTACACTGAGCTGCCTATGAATGCACAGATTATACTGGGCTGCCTGTGAAAAACAGACTACACTTTCCTGCTTGTGGATGCACAGACTACAGTACACTGCCTCTGAATGCACAGGCTGCAATACACTGCCAGTGAATTCAGACTACACTCCCCTGCCTGTGAATGCACAAACTACACTGTGCTACTTGGGAATGCACAGACTACACTGTGCTGCTTGTGAATGCACAGACTAGACTGCGCCACCCGTGAAGGCACAGACTACATTGAGTTGCTTGTGAATGCACAGACTACAATGTGCTGCCTGTGAAGACACAGACTACACTGTGCTGCTTGTGAATGCACAGACTACACTGCACCACCTGTGAATGCACATACTACATTGATCTACTTGTGAATGCACAGACTACACTGTGCTGCTTGTGAATTCACAGACTACACTGCACCACCTGTGAATGCACAGACTACATTGAGCTGCTTGTGAATGTATAGACTACACAGTGCTGCCTGTGAATGAACAGACTACATTGAGCTGCTTGTGAATGTACAGACTACACTGCACCACCTGTGAATGCATAGACTACACTGCACTGCCTGTGAATGCACAGACTACATTGAGCTGCTTGCGAATATACAGACTACACTGTGCTGCCTGTGAGTGCACAAACTACATTGAGCTGCCTGTGAATACACAGACTATACTGCATTGCCTGTGAATGCATATACTACACTGCATTGCCTGTGAATGCATAGACTACACTTTGCTGTTTGCAAATGCATAGAACACACTGCACTGCCTATGAATCCACAGACTACAATGTGCTGCTTGTGAATGCATAGACTACAATCAGCTGCTTATGAATGCATAGACTACACTGCATCACCTGTGAAGGCACAGACTACATTGAGCTGCCTGTGAATACACAGACTACAATGTGCTGCTTGTTAATGCATAGAATACAATGAGTTGCTTGTGAATGCACAGACTACACTGCACCACCTGTCAATGCACAGACTACATTGAGCTGCTTGTGAATGCACAGACTACAATGTGCTGCCTCTGAATGCACAGACTACACTGTGCTGTCTGTAAATACACAGACTACACTGGATTGCCTGTGAATGCACAGCCTACAATTTGCTGTTTGTGACTGCACAGAATACACTGGACTGTCCATGAATGAACAGACTAAAATGAGCTGCTTGTGAATGCACAGACTACACTGCTCTGTCTGTGAATGCACAGACTACACTGCTCTGTCTGTGAATACACAGACTACATTATGCTGCTTGTAAATGCACACTTGCTTGTAGTCATGAAGCTCATCTTGGCTTCATGCACTTCTTGTCCAGGCTCCTGGCTCTAATCTGTGCAGTACAATACCTTGTTTTGCCTTAGTGTCTCTCTTGTTTCTTGTTAAGGTACATATGTGTCAGTTAAACTGAATTATACTTCTGGTTGGTGTTTCTACTGATGTATCTTTTGTTACTATGTCTGTGATTGTTGTACTGTTTCCCACTAATAGCAATTTATATGAGCTTATACAAATGCTGTTTATGTGGTGACTGAAGCGTCACATGACTTGTTCATATAGCTATTTAACAAACTGGAACAAATAATTAAATCATTGTAGACAAAAACTTACATTTAACATTATCATTTTGCTTAATGTAAGAACATGATTTGCTCTATATTCAAAAGAAAGATATTGTCTGACACATCTCTGTTTATGAATTTAAAATGCACACCACAGATTGAAAGACAGCTGCTAGGGGAAAGGTAGCAGCATGGAAAATTAATGTACAAATCTGAACTGTCTATTAACACCCCTGACAATACCCACTTAGTATTTAAAATGCCGATAAGCAAATCATAGCATAATAGAACATTTACTTTACTGGTCACTAGGACAGACCATGACAAATGCAGAGCACTGAAATTATACATTTAAAAATGTTTATTTTTTTCAAGCTCTGTTTTTATTCTGACATAATTACATAATGTGTTATGAAAGTAAGGCTATTATTTCAGAAACTGCAATGGTACAGTCAGTTTCAAACCAGCCATTTGCCTGCTTGTATTAACCACTAAAATCTGTAACACTTAGAATCGTTCACATTCATCCAGGACTGCTTTATGTCATGGGTATGCAATGTTTCCATCTAGCCTGAATATATTTAGCTGCCATCACATTTGTAATGATCCCCTCACATTTAAGACTCGACAGTCTGCTCTGATCCTTCTGTCCAAATCTGGCCCCTTTGTAGAGGTCCCTGTACAACATGATGAATTATTCAAGAAATCCTGGCCACAGTCATTGCTTTGCATGAAACACAAAGACAAAGTCAAACTGCTAGTGCAACATATTAAACAATCATTTGCTTTGTCTACTGACTCTGAAATGCTGTTGTACTACATATGTAGGGGCAGCTGAAGTTATTTTAGCTTGGACATGTTTTTTTTTTAAAGATAAATGTTACTTTTGACTCTGCAGAATCTTTGCTAAGATGCTAGAACATACTCTGAAACTCTCAACTTGAGTCATTTTTGTCCTTAACTGCTGTAAAAATGGAAATGTTATTTAGTCTGGCAGAATGTCACCTTATAAAGAAGTAATGAGAAACATAAAGCTAACATCACTGGTCTTAAGGCAGTGTCTGACTTCATCTCTCGGCTACTGCAGCTGACTGCAGGTTTCTTTATCCTGTCAGCTGCTTAGACAAAACTGCTGGGGCGAGGCACATTGCCTGCATCTGCTATGCAGACAAACTGAAGCACTTTGTTATGGGGATATCAATATACCCAGGCAGCTGAGCCAGAAAACTGAGCTTCAGTAAACACAAAACACTGTTTGTTTCAGCACTACAACTGCCTAAGGATGAATCCAGAAACCCAGCAAGAATCACTGACGCTCACAAACATTATTATCTGTGCATTATCCTGACACACTAATGGTCACAAAGAGCATTCAGAAATGATTAGATTGCACTGAGGAGGATAATTACAGAAAGGCCTAGAACAAAATAAGCTTTTAACTGTAGAATCTCATATGCCTCCTGAATGTCTCCAGTGATTTATTTGCTAATGAACTGAATATATTACAGGAGAGGATGGAAACATTTGACATATGACAGTGTAAGACAAAGTGACTGAAATGTGATTACATTTCTGTACAGCAGGTATTCTCATTTTGTGTTTTTAAGAACATAATGCATCCCAAGGGTATGGCTGAAATATTTTATTGGATGTTCTTGGAAAATGTAGTAGTGCACATGTATAGCTGCAGCGGATTAGGTTATACAGAAAGAGCACTGCAGTCTGTGTTGCATAGCAGAAAGAAAATACCCTGCATCATGGGTGGTCAGCAGGTGAGACACATGTTGAAGCAACAGCATGTAATCAAGCATTATGCTAACATGAGAAAGTCAGGTTAAGAAGCTGCTATCACTTTAACTATAGCCAAGTACCTTTCGGCTAAAGGAGACAGAACTGTTATTGTAACTGCAGGGTGCAAAGTTCAGCAGTTATGCAAACTTAAGTGTTACAAGTATACCTTCTGAATGCTATCTTTACTTCAGAACTTGGAAACAGAACCTGTGATATTGTAAGTTTTACCTGTACCTGGTTACAGTGGTTACAGAACCTGTGATATTGTAAGTTTTACCTGTACCTGGTTACAGTGGTTAAAGAACCTGTGATATTGTAAGTTTTACCTGTACCTGGTTACAGTGGTTACAGAACCTGTGATATTGTAAGTTTTACCTGTACCTGGTTACAGTGGTTACAGAACCTGTGATATTGTAAGTTTTACCTGTACCTGGTTACAGTGGTTAGTGGTATAAATGTAAAGTAAAAGACGAAGACAACTGACTGGTAAATTGAGATAGGCATGCATGTGCTAGGCCTCACTTTTCAGTGAAACTGAAGTCAAAGAGCAGAAGAAACTTAAATAACTTGACAATTACACATTATATAGACAGGGGCTGATAAAATGCAGCTCTCTGCATGCAGTCACTGCTCTGTATCTCGTTTCGAATAGCTTAATCCAATAAATGACTGAGATGTCCTGTTAATAACAGATGGGCAATGAATATATATATTACATGCATTCTTATATTTATTTAGTTAACTTTTGGGTATTGTATTAGAAAAGTACCTCGCAGCCTGGTCTACGCAGAAGTAGGCATAGCCCCAGTGAGTGGCAGGTGAAACAGTAGTGCCATGGTATGGAAAAGACTGCAAGTATTTATTTTTCCTTTGTTTTTGCACACCCCGCAAATTAACAGCTATGGGCACGAGAATTCTAAAGTTGCTGTTTGCTGTGATTTCTTTTTAAATTACTGTTGCACTGTAATAGCTCTGTTAGACAGAGAAAAATAGATATGTGTTTTCATTTCGTGATTGGATTTTCAGTTCATTTTAACAGTCTGTATTTGCCTTTGCTAAGGTCTTTAAGCCAATACTTGGAATTCCAGTACAGTGTTGCACTGCACATTTTGCTGTTTGGGTGGTCTAACTGCTGTTATTGAACCCGGGCTTCGTTCTTGTGTGTTAAATGTATGTCAGGTTAGTTTAGGAATTGTCTTTGCCTGTGGCAGTTCTAGGCCAGTCATCTCAGAGCTAAGGGTCTAATTGTTTTTCCCTTCCATGACCCTGTTCAAGTTGTACTGTTACCTGTCCCTTTTGTTAATTTGACAACATAATTCCCTCCTTCTCCACATTCCTTGGCTGTTGACAATAAGCTCTTAAGTATCATTTTGCAAAGTCCCTCTCCTTAAATTATTCACCAGACTAAAAGACTTTTGATAAAATTGCTCAATATTAAGTGCACTGATACTGCTTGCACTAATTTTATTATTAAATTAGTGTGTTTTTTTACTATAATTGGTTTACTGTTTTCTGCTGGGAGCAGAAGATGGTTTCCAGACTAGTTGTTTTATACTGAAATTTAAATTATCAGTAGCAAGACTACCTAAACATTATTCTAAATCCAAACACCAAGCAGTTATAGTTACCCCTGCCTCCAAAGTCATTCCTGTCAGTATCATGGACCAGCACTTCCCCACACCTATGCTGAGGATCTAAAGATTAACTTGTCTAAACCTCAAAGATCTCCAAAACATAACACAGTCACAAAGTGCACTCAGCATATTAAGCCTACTTCCTCACATAGCACATGGAGTCTCAAACTCACAGATGCAGAGCCCATAAGGCAGGCATTAGCCCAGCCAAACATTCTTGTTATAGGTGACTCCATTGTAAGACATTCAGATGTACTTCTTACCAGGCACTGGTGATTGTCTGGTGTCAGGATCTATCAGATCACACATGCACTCAGGTCCTTATAAAATAAGTACCACTATGACTCCATCGTAGTTCATGCCAGTGTCAATTACTTGAGGAGTACCTCCCTGGATTATATGGAGAGAGACATGAAGGAGCACTCAGACTATGTGTCCAAGGCAGGTATGAGCCTAGCATTGAGCAATATTCTACCTTCTCTAAGGATGCTGCTGCAATCTGAGCAAAAAAAATAATTGATTTTAATAACTGGCTTAGTTTTTGGTGTCATTCAAAGGGCATCCAATTTTTGTCAGCCTGGGAAGATATGATCAACAGACCACTCTGTTTCACCAGAGATGGCCTGTATCTGTCCCTTCCAGTATTTTGATTATTGGCAAAGACATTGTCCACCTCCATAATGCTTTTTGGGCATTGCCAACCTGATAAACCTACCAATATAACAAAACAAACAATAACATGAAGGTATTACTGATCAGTGCTAGGAGCCTGAACAAGAAACTCCACTCCCTACAAGCCCTTCTCACCCTGGAAGACACTGATGTCTGTCTAGTGGCTGACACATGGTTTAAAATAGTGGAGAGCACTCCGGCTATTCAGGGCTATAACACCTTTCATGCATTTAGACCAGCTACTGCACAGGAGGAGAAAAAGGTGGGTGCGCATCAGTCTACATCCAGAAGAGACTCACATCAAGGCTGGTAAAGCAGTATGATGCACTAGATGTTCTTCATGTCCAAATAAATATAAGCAAGATGCCATACCATATATTAGCTATCAGTAGAATCCCCTTTATGACATAAGAAAGCCACAATGCCTATCTACAGGCACTAGAATCATTCAGTATTAAACTCAGTACCATTTTCTTAGGTGATCTAAATTATCCAACTATGGACTGGGAGACCTACATCACTGCTTGTACACAAGAACAGAGATTTCTGGACTTTGTCAATACAAATGCCCTGGAATAATTAGTCAGAGTACCCACTCGGGGGAATAACATATTGAATCTTGTCCTTACTAATATGGGAGCATCTTGCAGTCAGAGATGGCTTCCTGCCAAGGTACCTTTAAAAATTTCTTTAAGACAAACTACCTGCTCCTAAGTGATACACTGGCAAGCTTAAATTCCCCACCAAACCCAGATAACTTGACTGAACATGTAGAAATGTACACCATCGCACTATGCCAGCATGTACACAGCTGCACAGATGCAGCAGTACTCAGCAGGAACAAGTGAAGGGCAAACCCAACTTCATTAGGGGTAATATATAATTATCAGCCATGGGATGGGTAAGGCCAATCTCTAATCAAACGGGATAGGTTATTTTGAGCACAAAGAAGAGAAACTGCTAGGCATTAAAATGGCCCTGAAGGGCAGCTAGCCTAGTACTTTTGTATGAACCTATGAATCTATGTAAAGGCACGGTTGTCATGTCTTCTTTTACATTTACATGGAGTGGAGCCGTAGATGAATTAAACAATATGGCACATGCTACAAGGATCCTTTTCATTCTTCTTTTACATTTACATGGAGTGGAGCCATAGATGAATTAAACAATATGGCACATGCTACAATGATCCTTTTCATGTCTTCTTTGTTTTTAACAGCTAGGCTACCATCTGACAGGTTAAATCCAAACAGTACACGACCACTTTAAGCATCAGTGCTACCACATCTATTGAACTGGAATCGCAGTCTTATAGGAGACCAGAGAACAAGGCTGAAGCTACAAGATGCAGTGCTGTCCCTGTGCAGCAGCTAGAAAAAATATAACTAATCAAATAGAAAAGGAACTGTACCTTCAATGGTGAATATAACACATGGCTGATTAAAAATGTATTATTAGTTGTATGTGATACATCAGATCTTAACTGCAGTTGTGCACCTATAATCTTAAAAACAGAAAGTGTAAAAAATGTTGATATTTGCATATTTTATAGTCACAGGCACAACTGTGCACCCACTGGCCCTATCTGGTTAGAAAATGGGTATTATGTATCTGCAGCTACTCTCTTTTCTTTTCTAATACTGAAATACAGGGGTCACATTGTCATATCTACATAAGTACACAATTGCTGTTAGTGATATTGTGTTGTACTGCTTATGTATTTAGCTAACAAATCAACACCAAGATCTTCCAAGGTGTAGGTGATGGTACAACACAACAGTTCCTTCCTGACTTTGATTTCCATGCAGAGTCTTATACCCACCATACATGTTATGCTAGCTTGTGTACAGTGCAGATACACTGTTTCATTTGTCTTCCTGGAGATTATTTTTTCAGATTAACATGATTACTGTTGCTTTATACCACCCATTTAGCTGTCTCTAAGTGCTCTATTGATTGTGTTTTCTATTCAGTTAATTCTTGCTTCGTTTCCCAATGGTATATTGAAAAAGGGCCATAATGATCAGTTTATTTATCTAGTTAACAAATGAATAAAATGAAATGCATTTCATGTACTCTGTTAACAAATCAGCTTGTTTAATAAAAGTCTAAAAGAATATGCCAGAGAAGTCATTAGCCGCTAAGTAGTCACTGAACATGTAGAGGAATGCCCAAAAGGCTAGGTAGTTTGGGATATCTCCCTCCCTGTTTCCTTCATGCAAGGATTGTTCTGTCCCATCCTTTACTGACTTTTATTGCACTGTCCAGTTGGACCACCCTTCCACCAATGACTATAAGTGTATATAAGAAACTGCAGTTATTTGTTAATATAGCTTCAAATGACAATCACGTGCAGGGATTGTTTCCTTGTACCAGTTTATAACTGACTCTTTTTTTTTTTTTTCTCTTTTTTTTTTGGAAAGAGTGGACAAGTCCATACAAACTGTCTCCCTGGTGTATTTGCACATTTTCTAATAAACAGGTGTTTTAAATATGTGATTTCCAAAATTAGATATAATACTCCAAGGGAGGCTGGCCACTGTCCTGTATAATGGCAGTAGAACTACCTATATATTGACAAGTGCAGCCTTTAGCTCTGCTATCACGGCTTTGTTTGCAGCAATGGCCATTAGCAGCTATTGTAACTAGGGGTAGCATAAAGAACGTATGAAAGCAAAAAGATCCATGACATTAAAACCCCAAGAGCACCTTCTTTGTAGTATGGAAGGGCAGGCCACTTTACTTCAAATGCACACGATTATTTTCTGCATTAAGGCCAGCTTCAGGAGGCTTACTGGCTGATGGATAATCTCTAACAGATAGTATTTCCTCGTCTGTGGCCCATAATAGGTCTCATCTCTGTTAAATCTGTGAAAATGCTGCTATTATTCCTCAGATCTTTGAAAAAAGTGAATATGACGAAGAGGAGATAGCTTAGGTCTGACTGCTACAATGTTTCACTGTGAATGCTGAATGAAACAGACAAAATCATCTCTCAATAATCATTTAATAGGATTTTTATGGTCGTTTTCAGCTTCCTAGTAATTCTGGGTTTTGAAGCTCCTGACCCACACTTTTCATAAGGGCCCTGATATAATCATGAGATGTTAAAAACAAAAAAGATGAGCGGACTTATGAAACTAACTCTTTTATTGGTAAGCGCTTTCGTTGGCGTAAAATAAGCCAACTTCTTCAGACCATAAAAATCAATACAACCATATAAAAACCAAGAATGCTTTTTATACCTTGTGCTCTTCAAATCAAGCAATCAATTAATTAAGTAAAAACCACTCAACTATTCAAATTAAAGGCACAAATAACCATTTTCCTGCTGAACCCAAATGTTTGTCTTACATTAAATTACATAGGTCGGTAAATAATGATCACTATACAAAATTCTAAATCAATATTAAAAACTCCAACTAATCATCCTTATAAAAATATATTTACTTTAAAATTAATACCCTTTAACCCTTATATATAAAGATTTGTCTATTAAAAGCCAATGAATCTGTTCATTCAGTACAACCTGTTGTGTTTATCTAGCCAAAGCTTTTATTTTAAGTAGACATTTAATAGACAAATACTCATTTAATCCAGGCATAATGTATGCCATAGTGCGAATCTGTCATGCCAATTCTGTTTCCTCCAGTCTAAGTTGCCATGGGCCTCCCCTAATGTTGCAATCAACCTTTTGCAATATAAAAAAGGTGAACTTATGGTCCGGGTAATCTATGATATGCCTTGCTAGGGTATTTGTACTAATCTGTCTATCAATACTGTACTGATGCTCGTATATTCTTTGCTTAAATTTACGTTCTGTTTTGCCAATGTAATAGCCTTCACATTGGTTACAAACAGCCCCATAAACAACCCCTTGGGAATCGCAGGTATGTTTACCACAAATTTGATAGGTCTTGTTTCTTATAATAACCTTGTTAGTTTCTTTAATATGTTTACATTGGGCGCACCTCCCACATTTAAACATACCACTTTGACTTCTCAATACTCTTTTTGGTCTCTCCACTAGATTTTTCAAATTAAAACCTCTTCTATATATTATAGACGGTGTTGTGCCCAACCTTTTGAACAATTCATTGTCCTGTTGTATAAGAGACCAGTTTTTACAAATAATTTCCTTGATGCTTCCCGCATCAAGAGAATAAGTTGTTAAAAAACTACTTACTACATTCAAACCTTTTTCTTTCCTCTCGGAAATGTTGTCAATTTCTGCACCTAGCGGGGTTGGATGATCTTGCTTGCTTGTCTTGTACCAAAGGCTGAAAATAACCTATTAGTCTTTTATTACATACCTCCTCCATCACTTGGTCAATTAGGGGTAAGGGGTATGCTCTTTTCAAGAACATTGATTTAAGGAGATCACACTCCTCTAGAAAGTCATCAAACATTGACACCATCCTCGCTGCTCTTACTATCTGCCCCTTAACCACTGCCCTTTTCTGATGGAGGGGGTGGCAACTTGTAAAATGTAAGAACGCATTAGAATAAGTAGGTTTCCGATGTATAGTGGACCTGTACTGCCCATTGTTGTAATCCTTACTAAGGAGGATATCCAAAAAATTAACCTCATTTTGTGAAAGTGGATGAGGAAATGGCTAATTTGTTTGCTAAAGGGCTGACCTTTGTTCCGGACCATAGAGCTGACTTAGTCAGAACTGTTATAGATTTGAAAATGTTTGTCCGTAAACTTAATTTGACTTGTGAATTAGGACAGAGTTCTGGTCTTATCAATAGTCTTAGAGTTTCATGTCTGTTTAATCCACCCCTCAAAACGTCTTTGGCTATGTTTTAGAAAATTTGTGAAATAGATATAAGGCATGCACTTGATTGTAAAGTGTTAGGTTGTAATAAAAACAGAAATATTAATGAATATGAACGGGACATTCTCAAACTGCTAAATGTATGTGATGTGAGGGTTATGAAACCCGACAAGGGAGGGGGGTTGGAGTTTATGGACCAACAGGTCTATGAAACAAGAATGTTCAGCCTTTTAGATAGTGATGTTTATGTGAGTGCAAGCCAGAATGAACTCAATGGGGCATATAATAAAATAAATGGCACGTTGAGTGACCTTTTTTTAGAAGGGAGCATTGATGTGGACTTGTACTATTTTTTGACTATGCCAGCCCCAGTAGTTCCAACATTATTTGGATCCCCCAGAATACATAAAGATGTTGACAGTCCACCATTTAGACCTATAGTGGACGGTAGGGGTTCAGTGACATATGCTTGTTCCAAGTTAGTAGACTCCAAGTTAAAACCATTTGTAAAATCAGAAATACAAATATGCCAAGATTCTTGGCATTTTTTGGAAAATATTAATGCATTGGAGTTTGACGAACATCACATCTTTTTAACAGTAGACATTAAGGACCTCTATACCTCTATTCCACATAAAATAGGAATAAAATGGGTTAGGGAATTCCTTTATTTAAGAGGAATGGAACATGAAGTAATTAATTTGATGGAAGTTCTCCTTGAAATTATTTTAGAGAGCAATTATGTTCTTTTCTCAGATAAATTGTTTCTCCAAGAAAGTGGTATTGCAATGGGCTCCCCGTGTGGGAGTAGCTTCGCAAATAGTGTTTTGGCATATTGGGAAAGGTCTTTCCTATTTAATTGTGCAACATATAAAGAACATGTGGCCTGGTACACAAGGTACCAGGATGACATGTTCTTTTTGTGTAAGGGGCCGGTGGACATGATTAGTGGGTTTATATCTGAAATGACTTCATTTACATCATTTTTGGAGTTCACATATCAAGTGGGCCAAAATGAGGTTAATTGTTTGGATATCCACCTTAGTAAAGATTACAACAATGGGCAATACAGGTCCACTATACATCGGAAACCTACTTATTCTAATGCGTTCTTACATTTTACAAGTTGCCACCCCCTCCATCAGAAAAGGGCAGTGGTTAAGGGGCAGATAGTAAGAGCAGCGAGGATGGTGTCAATGTTTGATGACTTTCTAGAGGAGTGTGATCTCCTTAAATCAATGTTCTTGAAAAGAGCATACCCCTTACCCCTAATTGACCAAGTGATGGAGGAGGTATGTAATAAAAGACTAATAGGTTATTTTCAGCCTTTGGTACAAGACAAACAAGATCATCCAACCCCGCTAGGTGCAGAAATTGACAACATTTCCGAGAGGAAAGAAAAAGGTTTGAATGTAGTAAGTAGTTTTTTAACAACTTATTCTCTTGATGCGGGAAGCATCAAGGAAATTATTTGTAAAAATTGGTCTGTTATACAACAGGACAATGAATTGTTCAAAAGGTTGGGCACAACACCGTCTATAATATATAGAAGAGGTTTTAATTTGAAAAATCTAGTGGAGAGACCAAAAAGAGTATTGAGAGGTCAAACTGGTATGTTTAAATGTGGGAGGTGCGCCCAATGTAAACATATTAAAGAAACTAACAAGGTTATTATAAGAAACAAGACCTATCAAATTTGGGGTAAACATACTTGCGATTCCCAAGCGGTTGTTTATGGGGCTGTTTGTAACCAATGTGAAGGCTATTACATTGGCAAAACAGAACGTAAATTTAAGCAAAGAATATACGAGCATCAATACAGTATTGATAGACGGATTAGTACAAATGTCCTAGCAAGGCATATCATAGATTACCCGGACCATAAGTTCACCTTTTTTATATTGCAAAAGGTTGATCGCAACATTAGGGGAGGCCCATGGCAACTTAGATTGGAGGAAACAGAATTGGCATGGCAGATTCTCACTATGGCATACATTATGCCTGGATTAAATGAGTATTTGTCTATTAAATGTCTACTTAAAATAAAAGCTTTGGCTAGATAAACACAACAGGTTGTACTGAATGAACAGATTCATTGGCTTTTAATAGACAAATCTTTATATATAAGGGTTAAAGGGTATTAATTTTAAAGTAAATACCATATTTTTTATAAGGATGATTAGTTGGAGTTTGTAATATTGATTTAAAATTGTGTATAGTGATCATTATTTACCGACCTATGTAATTTAATGTAAGACAAACATTTGGGTTCAGCAGGAAAATGGTTATTTGTGCCTTTAATTTGAATAGTTGAGTGGTTTTTACTTAATTGATTGCTTGATTGGAAGAGCACAAGGTATAAAAATCATTCTTGGTTTTTATATGGTTGTATTGATTTTTATGGTCTGAAGAAGTTGGCTTATTTTACGCCAATGAAAGCGCTTACCAACAAAGGAGTTAGTTTCATAGGTCCGCTCATCTTTTGTGTTTTTACCGGTTTGTGTTTTTTGTTACTGTGCATAATTATGAGATGTGGAAAGATCTGTCTGTAAACTAAAGTATGTGCCTTTTCTTACATGGTGATCACTAGTGGCTATAAACACAATTTAGCAAACATGACAAATAACGGAGTTATTTTGTAAAAAAAAAATCCCAAATGCTTTATAGCTACAGTTCTGGATGTCTTCATTCTTTTCTTGTTCTATTTGTTCTCATCTGTAATATGACAAAATACGCATAAGTAAATATAAATGAACTAGATTCAAATGAGAACACAGCAAGTGGAGTTTCTTGCATTCATGAAGTTTAACCACCATCATTTTGTTTAGCCAGTTGTGTTAGGAACACAATGCACAGTTCAGGAAAGAGTTAAAAAACTGTAAGATGTTAAGAAATAGCAGAAACACTAAAAACCCTATATTGTAATTAGAAGTTATGTTTAGGAAATTCAACTCATAAGTCAGGATGAATGTGTGACTGTGAAAATCAGTACTCTTTTTTAACATTTTCTTATTTGTTTTCCTGCAGCTGTTCACTATGCAAATTATTAACCTAAAATGCATACAGTGGTTTTTGCCTGTGACCAATTTCTGTTGCTTTCAAATCAAAATGTATTATTTCATTAACTCACCAGTGCTTAATAATGAATCACTAACAGGTAGAGTACATGTGCTTTGGCAGTTTGGCTCACAAAGATTAAGTAATAGAAATGCATTAATTTCACAAAGGTATTAACTTTTGTGATAGCAGATTGTCTGGAATGTATTTGGCAACAGAGACAAATGTAGGTAAAATAATGCATTTTCAAGTTACTGGAGGTTGTACCTGAATAGCTATGTGTCCTTCTCGAGCATTAATTCTTCCAGTTTTCTAAGCTGTATACTAGTGTTTTAAAATAACTAAATAACCACTTTATTCCATGATGTATTTTTTATCTTAATCTTCTAGTGGTAAAGGTTAATGGGAGGTGTAATTCCCTACAGAATGATTTATGTCTCTAGCTCAACATATGAATTTCATTGTATCATAACTGTTCCTTATTCTGTTACACTTATAAGTTCATAGGATGATACTAGGCTATTGACCCAGAGGCCCTTACAAGCCTAGCCAAGAATTGTGCCCATGTTGCCACAAAGTCAGCACCTGTTTTCCCTGTCCAGCAGGGACACAGGTAGGACCCCAGGGGTGTATTTTCTGTTTCCCATCCAGTCGTCCAGGTTCCTCATAAAGAGGGCTAGTGAGGTACTCTGCTTGACCGCAAAGAGAGTCTATTCCATAGATGGGGGAGTCTTTGGGACACAAATCTATCCTGCCAACAAGTTCTATTAATGTCACAGACCAGACTGAGGCCTTGGGTGTGGGTTGCACGAGTGGAGTTTGACTTATAGATATGTAGCAACTCCATCAAGGCTGGGTCTGAGATAGCCTTGTATGCCAGACACAGACACAAATATTTTAGGTAGAAAGCAAAATAATATATACCAGACAAGGGTAGAGTGTTGTTTAATGCTAAGGGCAGTGAATGGGGGATACACCCATAGACTCATGCTAAAGGAAGGAGAAAAGGGACGCTTATATACATGCAGATATTTCCGAGTCATTAGTAATGCACTTATTGGAATTGGTATCATTTGCTGCATGCTTCATGAGGGTGAATTATTCACAAAATTAATTTATCACAGACATAAATGTATATTTGGAAAGAGAAATCTTCTATAAAATTCTTAATTGATAGACATCAATGTTAGTTGCAAAACAAATGACTCTTTTTGGAGCGGTATTTACATCTTTTATTTGGCAACAGCCTGTGGGCTAGGCACTATACAGAATTTTTCATATTTATTGCAACCAAAATCTTATTGCAGGATAATTTGGTGGCTGTGGTAAAGCCAGCAGGCCTCAGAATGTGCTGCGATGGGGACCATACTTCTGCATAGTACATTGTTGTAAGTTTCTGCAACCATCACTTGCATTACTAATGAAAGGTTTTGAATGGAAATGGGTGGAGGGCTGCACATAATCTTTCAAAGAAATGAAGACACTGATCAAATGAATGCAGTGTTTCCTATTGTAAGGTGGCCTATGATTCATCACCTAGCAGAATCGGTGCTATTCTATTCCATCAGCTCCATGACGGTACAAAGAGACCTATAACATGTGCTTCCAGGTCACCGACTAAAGCTGACTGTGATTGTGCTCAAATCAGTTGGAAAACCCTTAGTCCGGTATGTGTGTGTGTGTGTGTGTGTGTGTGTGTGTGTGTGTGTGTGTGTGTGTGTGTGTGTGTGTGTGGGGTGGGGGATTCAGGCAATACCTGTAATGAAAAAGATTTACGCTCTTGTGGATCACCAGCCATTACTGGCCATATGCAGTCCAAAAAAAAAAGAATACCTGAAGTACTGACCATTTTATGTGATGCAGAGCATAAGGATATGGAGCAACACAGCAGTTCTGTCAGATTGTGATAATAGCCATATGAAAATTTAAAAAAGGCCTAGTAAATGCCCACTGCTTCAGTGTTGCTCTCCTGCCTGTGATGAATGTTGTTTTACAAAGTGAAACCAAAAATAACCTAGTGCTTTCACAACAATATGATTTAAGTGTAAAACAACAGTGTCAGTGGCAAAGCAGGTAGGACACTCACCTTTGATACAGAAGTCTATGGTACCTCAGGGTAAAAGATCCCATGGCACCTATCAAAAAGAGTAGGGGAAATTTCCTGATCCCCTAGCTAAATTTCTCCTAGTAGTATAAGTACTGCGGTGGTGGTGCTGCAGTAGCATTGTCGCCTCACAGTAAGACGCTGTCCGGTTCGATTCTCAGCTAGAGCGTCTTCTGCGTGGAGACATGCGTGAATGGGCGCACCTTTGTTGAAGGTTGTGCATCAGGGCTGGTAACTCGGCATATAAAAATCAACTACCAATCGTTAGCAGACCGGAGTTCCACTGTGGCGACCCCTAACAGGGAAAAGCCGAAAGACACAACAAGTATAAGTACCACCTCAAGTCTCCCCTCTGAAAAGAGGCTAACAACCTAGCAGGACTAACCCAGGTAATAAAAAAATAAATAAACAAATAAAAGGGTGGCCTGGAGGAAATAAATAAATAAATAAATAAAAGGGTGGCCTGGAGATGATAACATCTTATGTCTGATATCTTTGATATCAGAAAAAAAATATTTGTCCTCTTCTGTGCTGTCTATACCATCACCTAGCAACAAAAAAATCATCCAGATAATGGACTCCCTTTTGTTATCCACCTGTTGATCCCAAATCTAAATGTTGTAATGTTGTGATGAACTTCTCAAAGGTAGCACAAGCCACAGTACAGTCCATCTGTACGGCCTTGTCAAAGTAGAACTTACGTTCCAAATACATTAACAATTATGGCCAATCAACTTTGTCTACTGGCAGAAACCTGAAGGCTGTCTCAATATCCAGTTTTGCTAACTAAGGACCCTGAGATGTCTGAATCAGCTTTACTTCATCATCCAGTCGTGTGAATTGAATTTTTTCCAACTCCTTGTTAATGTGATCACTCACTGAATTCCTTTATGGAAAAGACAAATGGTGAATAACATGATACTGGTTTATTTTTAGGAACAAAAACCCAATGGAGATACTCTAATCCTCTTAAATGGGCATGTGGCTAATGGGCTACCATCCTATGTACTCTCACCTCCTTACTCAACAGTCCCAATAAAATGCCCTTCTTTCCTTTCAGCAACTTCAGATTTCTGCAAATTTTGTAAGAAAAACTCTCACCCCTGACTGAATCAAAAAACCTACATGAAAGCCATGAACAAGCTCACTTACCACTCCCCTATCAGAAAAATGTGTGAGTAACTTATCAATTATCTGTGCTCTAATAGGGGAGTGCATTGGCTGATTTCCTGGCCCTCTCCAAAAGGGCTGTCCTGACCTAAAATCTGTCCCACTGCCCCTACCTGTGAATCCCACATTGCCTCCCCCAGCTCTCCTTGAAAGCTTGGTTCCTGAGCTCCACCCCTTCCTGTTCATCTTCCTTATACCAACATCTTGCACTACTATGCTGACCTCCTCAAACTGAACAAATGGACAGCGCACTGGTGCAGCGGTTTCTGTTGTCACCTCACAGCAAGAGGTTCTCTGGTTCGATTCTCAGCTAGGGTACATTTTGTGTGGAGTCTGCATGTCCTCCTTGCATTCATGTGGGTTTCCTTTGGGTGCTCCAGTTTCCTCCCACTTTACAAAGACATGCGTTTGGAGCATTTCTCCCTGGGCCTCCACTGAAAATTGACTTGTTCCAAGTTGGACTTTCCCAGTTAATAAATGTTAAATAAAAAAATAAAAAAATATGAGCAAAATGACACATGGACCAAGGACACCTCCCTTTGTTAAGTGCCCAGCATGTCCTTACACCTGTTGCATCTTCAATTGGACCGCCTTGATTTTCCATGCAGTAAATGAAACTTAACACCCAACTGTCTCAAGATTTTGCCTTAAATCTAGATACTGTCCTGTTACCAAGAGCTGTCAAAGCTGCTACCAGGCGTTTTGACCCCAGAATATCCAACTCAACTATCTGTTGAACCCCATCCACATATAACAAATCAAAGATATAAGCAAACTCAGCTTGGCAAATCTTCTCATTAACAGCCAAGGAGATATGTGAGGTAATATAAATCCTCTTATCTCTATGAAAAAATTCCTGCATACTATCAGTGTCTACATTCTGCCAACCTTCATTGGAATCCATAGACCCATCTCTAACTGACTTGCTAACTCTACTAAATTGTCACTGGCACCCAGGTCCTCAACATTACTCATCACCTGATACAACACTACTAAGCCTTCCAAACTTCATAAAACCTGAGCTCCATGCAACAAGTGCTGTAGTCTCGACCTACACTTTACATAAGATCTTGCAAAATACCAGCTAAGTACTCATCACTCTGCTCATTAGAATGTTGTGATACAGACACATACACACACACACACACACACACACACACACACACACACACACACACACACACACGCACGCACACACACACACACACACACACACACACACGCACATGCATGCACACACACACACACACGCGCGCGCACGCGCACACACACACACACACACACACACACACACACACACACACACACACACACGCACACCTCCTGTATGTACGAACCTTGCCTTCCTCACTGAACTCATGGAATTAGCAACAGAGTTACCTTCCATAGGCTGAGCCTTTGCTGGCAATTCCATTGCTGTAGACCTCTGACCTCACCTCATCGTCTTGCTCTGCCTTTGTTCTCTGCCTTATTTGTCTGTATCATCTGGTCTATACACTTACAATGACCCTATTGTTGTCCACTTGATTCATGATCTGAAGGATCTTGTGTTGGCACCTGACCTGCTGCCTCCTGAAAAAATGTCCCTGCCTGGGACAAAATTGCTTGCCACTTCTTCCATAAATCCTCAATATTCATCAACTTCCAATAAATAAATAAATAAATAATTATCAGCAACATATTTAACATCAGTATGAATCTTCAACATCATGTCTCCTTCTCCCTGACACCATGTATAATTTATGACTACTTATCCATTTTCTTTCCCTTCTTTCTTTTTTATAGTAATCCCCTGGTGTGGGTCTGAATGGTTAGATATTGAAATCAGCAAGAAAAAGAGAGGTGTATTGCTGGAACTGAAGTCATCCTCAAGTCTTGGTGAGTACCTTCACAAGATGGACCCTGTTTTCACACAGTCTCAACAAGATAACACTGATATATAGATGGTATGATATATATTGCATATATCATGGACAGAGGTAGGTTAAAAAACAAAAAAAGACAGCTGGGTGCACAAGTCCCAAGATACAAAAATTACTCAATCTGGGGTGTGCTCACTGGTGTCAGGACTAGAAAAATGGCAGTGTAAAATCCTCAAGACATGGAAATATTCCTACAATGGGGCTAAGCCAGGTACAGGAAGGGGATGCCCCCCTTTTATAGAAGGAAGTAGTAGCCCAGAAAAATCACAAAAAAAGACCAAAAAAGAGCCATAAAGATGATAGCGTTGACTATTCAGGATAAGGAATAAATTATGTATTGTTACTATTATGCAAGAAGGCCAGAATTTTCAGATAGAAGATATTCAAAAAGATTAAGACAGATATTGGAGGAAAGAAAAATACCTGCACAAGAAAAACTGTCAAAAGCTCAAAATAAAAAGTTATGTTTGTTTAGTACAAAAATCCTTGAAAAGCATTACATAGCCAAAGAAACTTTGGGCCACCTGAAAAGGAAGTGAAACAGGAAGTGCAAAAATCTAAATAACAAACCCCAGATATTTTTGAAAAGTATAAAAAATAAATATGGACATGGGAAAGAAAAAAAGCTCTGATATGGTGCAATATCTATGCATAGGAGAAAAACAAGCTAATCAATACAAAAAAAAAAAAAAAAAAAAAAAAAAAAAAAACTCCAGAGATATTTGAAGAGAAAATACAGCCAAAGGCACCCAGATATGGAACATTTCACAATACAAAAAATAAGAACACAAAGTGGGAATATAGAACAGAAGGCTAGCAAGGTAAAAATTAAATAAATAGAAAATGAAGTTATGGAATACCTACAAAGTGAAGGATTTTTTTGTAGAAACTCTATCACAGGTCATGTCACAGCCTGGTGGATCAATGAATCCCCAAAGTAATGAGAAACACGTGGAATGGGAGACATCTGGAGAAGAAATATGGACATGGGGAAAAAAAAAAGATTTGATATGGTACAATATTTATGCAAAGGAGAAAACAAAGCTAGTTAATACAAAAAACAGCAGCACCAAAGATATTTTTTAGAGTAATAAAGGCAAAGCCATTCAAATATGAAAAATTTCACAATACATAAAATAAGAAAACAAAGGGGGAAAGAAGAAAAGAGAATTGTGTAGTGGATAATTTAGAAATAGAAATTAAGGTTATGGATTATCTGTGGAAGGAAGGATTTAGTGTAGAAAATCCAACTTGGGTAATGTCACAACATGATGGAACAATGAGTCCCCTAATTAAGAAGTAATGGGTGGAATGGGAAGCATCTGATGACTTGCCACATGATGATGATGCTCTGGAGCCATCAGTAGGAAACCAGTACAAAAGTTCAGTTAGAGATGCACAGTATGAAGGAGCAGGAAACAGAGGCAAACCTGATGCAGACAATGTTGTGGAGAAATGGACCAATGAGTTCCCATATAAAGGAGCAATGAATGATGCAGGATGCAGCTAAAGAGATATGTCATAAGAAGATGTTCTTGAACTTTCTGTAGAATGCCCACAGGAAACAGAGAACAAAGAATGTGTCCTCAGTTTAGAAGAAAAATATCTAAGGGAAGAGCTGTTTGATATAATAGAGATGGATAGACATACTTAGATGAATAAAAGAAATGAATTACAGACAGTAAATAAGACCCAAAATGCTAGAAGTCTGATAAAACAGATGAACATAGTAATAAAAACTATTAACAGAAATTTGTGTGATATACAGAAGTAAATAGGAAATACTATTGTGAAGCTAAAATAGTAGCAGATAAAGCCATACCACAAAAAATATAAAGTAATAAGGTAAAGGAAGTGAAGAAATGAAATGTCATGATGGAAGCATTGGAGAGAGAAATCTATAAAGCAATTAAGAGAAGAAGTGTCACTGTCAGAAGAATATAGAAGGAACAGATAACCAAAATACTTAGAAAGATAGATGTGATAAATCAATGCACAGTATCATAACAGACCAGGATCTACACTATTGTAAATAATAAAACAAAGATATCAGCACAGGCAGAAAAACTTAGAAGATATGCAGATAAATATAAAGGAAAAGTACAACATAAGAAATTCATGGATGACCCAAAAAAGTTTTAGAGAGAACTGGGAACCAAAGTAAAAGGAACAGAAACACCACCAAAAAAAAAGAAGAAGAAATAGACACATTTTTCATAAATATTTATGAAGACCCTGTGGAACATAACAAAGATGCTGAATAGATCTTCTTCTTCTTTCAGCTTTTTCCCAGTTAGGGGTCACCACAGTGGATCACCTGTCCGCTCATGATTGGCAGTGGAGTTTTACAGTGTCGAGTTGCCAGCCCGGCGCCCAACCTTCCACAGAAGGCACACACATGCACTCACACCTAGGGCCAATTTAGAGTGTCTAATCCACCTGCAGCATGTCTTTGGGATGGGGGAGGAAACTGGAGCACCCGGAGGAAACCCACGCAACCACAGGGAGGACATGCAGACTCCGCACAGAAGGCACCCCAGCCGAGGATCGAACCAGAGAACCTCTTGCTGTGAGGTGACAATGCTAACCACTGCACCACCGTGAAAACTTAAAAGAAACAGTAAGTAGTTCAAATATACAGGATATGAAATAGGATGAAGCAACTGCCAGTGAAATTAAAAAAAAATAAGAAAACCTCAGGCCCAGATGCAGTACCAAACTTCTAGCTAAAAATATTAAACTCTTTGCATAAAGATTTAGACTTGAGCAAGAACTACTTATGTATGCATCCCGAACAGACACCAACCTGTTTAACAACAGGAAAAACAAGGCCATCCCAAAAACTATAGACCAATAACTTGCCTTCTGATGATGTACAAACTATATACTGGAATTGATGCAAACAGAGTTTATAGTCATTTAGAAGACAATTCAGGCAAGGCAATTGAACAAAAGGGTAACAAAAAAAAATCATATTGAACAAAGGATCACGTATTGCTAAATAATGCCATAATGGAAAATTATAAAAACAGAACAGACACCAACCTGTTTAACAACAGGAAAAACAAGGCCATCCCAAAAACTATAGACCAATAACTTGCCTTCTGATGATGTACAAACTATATACTGGAATTGATGCAAACAGAGTTTATAGTCATTTAGAAGACAATTCAGGCAAGGCAATTGAACAAAAGGATAACAAAAAAAATCATATTGAACAAAGGATCACGTATTGCTAAATAATGCCATAATGGAAAATTATAAAAAGAGGGTGAATCTAAGAAAAGCATGGCTCGATTACAAAAAAAAAGCAGTTGACAGTATTACACATGTATGGATTTTCAATATACAACCTACACTGATGATTTACATTACAGTGACTATGAAACAGTGGCAAACCACTTTCCAATTAAATCATGAGTCATGACAAAGGGCAAATTATTATCCCAAGGATAAAAATTCAAAGGAGGATAGTACAGGTTATTCTTTGATACTGCTGTTGTTTTGTCTTTCCCTTAATCCGTTAAGCTGTTTACTTAACAGATTAGGTCTTGGCTACATTTTGGCTGCCAGAAAACAACCTTTCATAAAGATTTCTCATTTACTTTTTGTGGATGACTTAAAACTGTATAGTTCATCAGATGAGGAGTTGACAGCACAATTGCAAGTGGTTAAAACATTCTCAGATGATATAAGAATGACATTTGGTCTTGATAAATGTGCAAAAACAACATTTAAAGCAGGAAAGTTGCAGTACTATGAAAATATCAGTCTAGGACAGCAATGTGATATAAAAGAACTTGAGTAGGAAATAATTGATCGAGGATCGGCAATAAAACATGAACAAATGAGAATAAAACTTAGTAAGGAATAGTTCAGATGATTAAAACTAATAGTGAAAACAGACGTGACATCTAGGAATAAAGTCCATGCTATAAACCAATTTGCTTTTCTTGTTTTAACTTACAGTTTCTGTGTGACTGACTGTCCCCAAAAGGTATTGGATCAGCTGGACAGAAAAAAAGAAAAATGATTCATGCTTACCAATTGATATATAACAATCTGATGTATAGCAATATTATATATTCCATGCTCTGAATGAGGAATGGGCCTCCTTGAAACTGATTGTATGTATAGATCCACGATTGTGAGACTGTATACACATCTGCTGACCTCATCTGATCCAACCATAGTGAAAGTTTTACAACATGAGGAGAGGAAGTCTAAGATTACCTCTCTGCTTATTTTAGCAGAAGCATTCAGGTGGCAAACAGGAATGGAAATCAAACCAGAAGTAGACAATAATCAGACCGCAAAAGAATGTGCCAAAAAACAAAGAAAGAATTTAAGGAGAAGGATCAGATGAGAAGGAAAGAAATGTGGAAAAGTCAGAAATATAGTGGTTAGTAGAAAGATCACATTTGAAATGGAACCTCATGTTGATCTGGATGTGAAGCAGGAGTGGTTAAGGAGAAGTAAGTTGAAACCAAAAGATGAAAGGTTAATAATCGCAGCCCAGGACTGAACATGTGGGAGAAACAGACATACATAGGTTTTGTAAAACAGAATTGGAAACAGTCACACATCTTGTTGCTGGGTGTGATATTCTCATGGCAGACGGCCTGTACACTGAAAGGCGCAATAATGTGACAAGATTGTTGCATTGGGGATTGTGCAAACCCTTCAGTATAGAAGTATCTGAAAATAAGTGGAAATATGAACCAGAAAACATCATAGAAAATGATGAAGTGTACATCATATGGGATCACCCATTAACAACAATTAAAAAACAGATGCGAGAAAAAAGATATAGTAAGCCTTGAAAAAGACAAAAGTAGCATTGATAATTGAAATTGCTACACCTAGCAATTACAGTGTCTCACAGAGAGACACAAAGTTATATATTATCAAGATCTGCAGGTAGAAACTAGGGCCATGTGGAAGAAAGACACCCAGAGAGTTCCAACAGTAGTAGAATCAATGAGTCTCATAAAAAGAATTTACAGTTGTGTTCAGATGTGCTCCCCATACATGTGACTCCATATAAACTACAGGAGGAGTCAGTTCTGGGCACACTGCAAGTGCTGCAAAGAATACTTTTTGGCTAACATCAAAGAATGAAACAACACAAATTTCTTGAATTGTAATCATACCCTGACTTAGAAATGGGGTCCATTCCTATCATGGTATTAGAAACCCAAAATACTTAGAGAAATTAAAATGGAAATATCATGTATAAATTATGACTACTTATCTATTTTCCTTCTCTTCTTTCTTTTTATTAATCCTGGTGGATCTATGTTACCCGAGAACCAAACCTTACAATCAACCAGAGAGCAACTAAGGACTGAAAGAATCAAATGTTGCACTCCATCAACACCACCCAACAAAACAGCATCATTGCTGTCTTCCACTTAACAACACCACCCAACAAAATACGATCATTGCTGTCTTCCACTTAACACCACCAAACAAAACTTGATCATTGCTGTCTTCCACTTAACAACAACACCCAACAAAACTCGATCATTGCTGTCTTCCACTTAACAACTCCACCCAACAAAACACGATCATTGCTGTCTTCCACTTATCAACAACATGCAACAAAACACGATCATTGCTGTCTTCGACTTAACACCACCCAACAAAACAGCATCATTGCTGTCTTCCACTTAACAACACCACCCAACAAAATACGATCATTGCTGTCTTCCACTTAACACCACCAAACAAAACTCGATCATTGCTGTCTTCCACTTAACAACAACACCCAACAAAACTCGATCATTGCTGTCTTCCACTTAACAACAACACCCAACAAAACTCGATCATTGCTGTCTTCCACTTAACAACTCCACCCAACAAAACACGATCATTGCTGTCTTCCACTTAACAACACCACTCAACAAAACACGATCATTGCTGTCTTCCACTTAACACCACCCAACAAAACACGATCATTGCTGTCTTCCACTTAACAACAACACGCAACAAAACACGATCATTGCTGTCTTCCACTTAACACCACCCAACAAAACAGCATCATTGCTGTCTTCCACTTAACAACACCCAACAAAACTCGATCATTGCTGTCTTCCACTTAACAACACCACTCAACAAAACACGATCATTGCTGTCTTCCACTTAACAACACCACCCAACAAAACATGATCATTGCTGTCTTCCACTTAACAACAACACGCAACAAAACTCGATCATTGCTGACTTCCACTTAACAACACCACCCAACAAAACTCGATCATTGCTGTCTTCCACTTAACACCACCCAACAAAACTCGATCATTGCTGTCTTCCACTTAACAACACCACCCAACAAAACTCGATCATTGCTGTCTTCCACTTAACAACACCACCCAAAAAAACACGATCATTGCTGTCTTCCACTTAACAACACCACCCAACAAAACACGATCATTGCTGTCTTCCACTTAACAACACCACCCAACAAAACACGATCATTGCTGTCTTCCACTTAACAACACCACCCAACAAAACTCGATCATTGCTGCCTTCCATTTAACAATACCACCCAACAAAACACTATCATTGCTGTCTTCCACTTAACACCACCCAACAAAACTCGATCATTGCTGTCTTCCACTTAAAAACACCACCCAACAAAACTCGATCATTGCTGTCTTCCACTTAACAACACCACCCAACAAAACTCGATCATTGCTGTCTTCCACTTAACACCACCCAACAAAACACGATCATTGCTGTCTTCCACTTAACAACACCACCCAACAAAACTTGATCATTGCTGTTTTCCACTTAACAACACCACCCAACAAAACTTGATTATTGCTGTCTTCCACTTAACAACACCACCCAACAAAACATGATCATTGCTGTCTTCCACTTAACAACACCACTCAACAAAACACGATCATTGCTGTCTTCCACTTAACAACACCACCCAACAAAACTTGATCATTGCAGTCTTCCACTTAACAACACCACCCAACAAAACTCGATCATTGCTGTCTTCCACTTAACAACACCTCCCAACAAAAGTCGATCATTGCTGTCTTCCACTTAACAACAACACCCAACAAAACTCGATCATTGCTGACTTCCACTTAACAACAACACCCAACAAAACTCGATCATTGCTGTCTTCCACTTAACAACACCACCCAACAAAACTCGATCATTGCTGTCTTCCACTTAACAACACCACCCAACAAAACACGATCATTGCTGTCTTCCACTTAACAACAACACCCAACAAAACATGATCATTGCTGTCTTCCACTTAACAACACCACCCAACAAAACACGATCATTGCTGTCTTCCACTTAACAACACCATGCAACAAAACACGATCATTGCTGTCTTCCACTTAACAACACCCAACAAAACACGATCATTGCTGTCTTCCACTTGATGATTTGCGTCTGTCTACTCTCCCCATAAATTCCATCACATCACTGTACAATGTACAATGCTGAGACTTCAACAATTGCATGATTATCCACTATTCCCTTTGTCAGCTCCAACAGCCCCACTGTTCATCCACTCAGACACCTTGCTGCCATAGATGATACCTACCATTTACCAAATCACAGTAAGCATATTGCTTCAGTCTGTCCCAACCACCTAACTGACCAGCCGTATCATTCACCTTATCTACTCACCAGGCTGACTAATGTAAGCCTGCTCCTTACTGTGCCCGGAGCTATACCTCACACCTTTTAACTCCTCCAAACTAAGCAAACCCTAGAATAACATGGGGGGACAGCCCAAAAGAAGGACAAAATGTAAATATTGCCCTTATAGAATTAAAAGCTGATAGAATAACAGCCTTCATTCCAGCATGAAAACCTTCACCTTGACACATTTATTGGCAGAACTAAAGTCTGAAAATCAGTGTATGTCAGTAATTAATGAAGTCAATACTCTGTAATTTGCCATACATTCACACATTTTATGAAAAACAGACCAAGATCTAGTAAATTCTGGACATTGACCAAAAATCCATACAGTCAAGATGTATGATAGCACATACTCTAACCAAATACTGGGGAGAGGGACAACTGGCCAAAAAAGGACTGGAATATAAATATTAGGCTTATAAACTTAAAGTTGCTGAAAGAACTGGTATTGTTCTAGCTTGAAACCCTTCTACACTTCATATTTACTAAAGAATGTAATGATTGAAATGCAATGCATGTCAGGATTTAATTAATTCAGTCCTCTACAATTTGCCAGGCAACCACAGATTATCAACAGATAAATTAAACTTGTGGACATCCTGTGAACATTCCATACTAATGAATACTCACCCACTAATAGAAGGAGAAATGACCCAAAACAGAGAGAGAATGGAAATGATACACTTATAGTTTAAAAGTTGCTAGAGTGGCAGACTTCATTTTAACAAGCTGTACCACATCACAGTAAACATCTGAGTGCATTTTTGTCAAAAGGAGAGCCCCATCTGCTGACAGAGAGAGAGTGCATCAGTGTACTAACCGCTACCTGAAACATTCAACACAGCAACAGAAAGCAGCCCTATCAGCAAGTGAGTAGCAACAATATGCAGTTAGAAAAAGCTACCTTCCTTTTAAACCTTGTCTCTCTATCCATGACTGTACTCCTCCACTCAAAATACCTAAAATCCATAAAGGTCAGACTACTCAAGAAGCACACCTGAACATCCATTAATAGCTGCAGAATTTAACACATGCTGATAAAGCATACAGGCCGTACACACTAGGCATGCACTCATGTCCATGACTGTGTCTCCCAACAGCCAAAACCACTACAAAACAGCCTTCCTGATGCTTATGCTGCCATGAGACTCTGCACAGCTCTATCCTAAAAACTAACAGATAAATCATCTATCCCTAACCAAATCACAACTTATTCTACTTGTTAACCAGAAAATCTACCTAACAGTGCCAAAACAGGTGGGGTAAAGGAGAGGGGAGGGGGATCACACGCTCCTACTAACCCTACCAAATTGTTCACTTAGGTTTCCTTCAACTAGTTTACTACATTATTTCCAACTACACTTTACTGTCCAGTATCAAAATAGTCCCCAACTGCTCAACCAGTATTAAAAAAAAAACAGTATCAAACCTTACGTCTCCACTTCTACAAACACTCTGCACCTGTTTAGCCTGAATTGTCTGTTTGGCTCTCTGTTTCCTGTGGGCATTCTACAAAAAGTTCCAGAACATCTTCTCTACTTCAGAGCTGCCAGCACCGAAAGGCTTGACCTAGCTCCACCCTTGCCTTATATCACTTCCCCCAACTTCCCTATACATTAATGTTTAAGAGAAGCTAGCTACTTCATTTTCCTGTTTGGGGCATTTTTAACCCCCCTTCACGTGTGTTTTTCACTGATGTTATCGAGTGTGCTGCATGCATCTTCAGTTTGGGATATATCTGCATTTACTTACTCAGTGACCACAAGGGCATTATGTCATCGCTAAAACAAAATGCTGCTTGTAGGAGTGATTCAGTTGCTGATGTGTCATTTTTTTTTATTAAGATGGTGCTCAGTGACATTATAATACAGATAATGTAGTTCATGGTTAATTAAAGCTAGTCAACTACTGCCAGGCTTGGAGTTCTCCCAAATATATGTGCTAATACTATGCTGAAGTCTTTCTAATGAAAAAAGTAACATGCCAATTACTTCATAAGCAAACCAGCACTTCATACTGCTTCATCAAATTTCTATAATTTTCTACTTTTCACACTCTAGAATTTGCTCTTTAATATTTGAGCAGACTCTATCTTTCCAAATGGAGAAATGCATACAAGCGTGGGAGCATCACTAGTTCTTGCTTCCGTATTTTCCTGTCTCTCTGCAATTCAGAAAACTATAAATGTCATTATTTCATAATGTGGTTCTACTAGCTACCTTTATGTAACTTCAGCAAACCAATTCCTTTGACTACAGAGAGGAAATTAATCAAGTAATAATTAAAAATGCAATGCTCTGATTTAGGAGCTGCATTATGCTTCATTCTGTTAATGTAGGTAAATACAGGACCCCACATTTGAAGAGGCTGTGCAATTGGTACTGTGCATATGTCAATAAAAACAGGACACCCTGTTAGATGTTCTAATGTTTGGAGAGTCTGTTAAGTTACATTGAAAAAAATCATATTTTTTGAGCTTTGTTCCACATCTTAGTTGTACTATCGCAGGTAAATAAACTGAGAAGGACAAAACTACTGAGTTTCCCTTTCTTATTTCACATAGTCTTACCCTGTCCTTCACCAACAGAAAATACAACATATAACATTTAATAGTACTGGGCACAATCTGATTTATTATGGTCAGAATTTGCATTGTGCAGATGTTAGTTAAGTTACCAAACCTAGTAAAAGGCAACCTGTCAACTCAACCTATTATGTTTCAGCAGAGCAACATTGGGGAAAAATTAAAGCATTCAACACTGACTTTCTGAAAGTCGACATTTCAAAAGAACAACACAAAAAAACAAAAAACAAAACTCTTTTTTCTTGTTTATTGCAGAGGGGCAAGCCTCCCCTGCCCAGACCTTATATATATATATATATATATATATATATATATATATATATATATATATATATATATTAACTGCAGAGTCTCACCAACTCTTAGAATTTAGAAATCTCCCTAAAAGGGGAGTCATTGAAGGTGTACAATTAGAAACAGCACTGGCAATGATTTCCTATGGCAAAAAGTATTCGGCCTTATACCGTTCATCTTTTTTCTGTGATGCTTGTGCAATTTCTCTTCAAATTTGTGTAGGGAAGTCCTATACAAACATGTGAAGCACTTATGTACTATATAACTACATTTTACAACAATTAGTAGCAAAAGAATAAAATATATTAAAATATAAGTTTGACATGACACTATATGGAAGTAATGCAGTTGTAGAACTTGAACGTCCTGTCTGTTATGTATTTTCTAGTCTGCAGACACCATATTTTCTTACACTTGCTTTAGTATAATATTTTTGTCATTCCCTTAGGAAAGAGGGTTCCTTCCAATTTACAGCAGAAGTGCCATTTACCCTCTCACTCACTTTTCTGCAATTTACTTTTTTTTCCTGTATATTGATCAGATATGTCCAGTAGATACAATTGCCCCATTTCAGGGCGTAACAAGGCACTCTGTATGGTTAAGTGACTTGCTCAGTCACACAGTAGGTAAATAAAGGGGGGAGAGAATCAACCCCTGTACCCTGGGCACAAGAAGCAGCTCATTAACGGCGCAGAGCTTCAGCCCTCTGCGCTAACTCCCAGGGTTTGATAGTTGTTATCGAGGAGCTGACCTGTGAAGCTGTTCTGATTACAAGTGCAAGTTCCAAGGATACCAAAAGAAAATATTCGGTTTAAATTGGTTTTGGATTTCAAGGTAACCCTTTAAATACCCAACAACTTTCTGTAGTCATTCTGGTAACACAGCTGCTTACATTTCCTGTTAGGTGATTTTGTTCTTAGTGCTATTTTTTTGTTTGTTTTAATGATGCCAAAATGCAAAATGAAAAGTGTGATTTGAATTTGACCACATCTCCCCTGAAATTCAATAAAAGGCGGTCTTGACTCACTCTTTGGGATCACTTAGGTGCGGTTTTAAATAAACAAAATATGCATGACCTGTGACTTGTGTGGCATGCTGATCTCCTTTGAAAGTTATGTTACCAACTTCAGCCAAGATATATTCATAAGTACCTTAAAAACTCAGAATTGGACCCTACTTAAAACATTTCTTCTGGAGGATGCTGTCAACTACTTCAATTCAGACTTTCTCGCTACACTTAACAGTCTTGCCCCTATTTGCACCAAAAGAACAAAACTCAAACCTGCCCCTGGCTAACAAAACCTACTAAACAAATAAAACCCTCCTTTCCAGAAACTGAGCCTGGAAAGAATGGCACAAAAATAAGAACCTGCACAATGAACTTAACTACAAGCAACTTGGCAATCATGCTAAACAATTAGTCATACAAGACAAGAAAAATAATTTCTCTCAACAACTGTCCTACCAAAAAAAAAAAAAACAACACATTTCTGGAAATCTGTCTCCATTCTCCTTAATCCTGAAACCATACAGAACCCAACACCCTCTCCCGAAAGACCCACAACAAATTGCCCATATGTTTAACTCCTACTTTATCGATACCATTCTAAAAATTGTCAATGAATCATCCCCTACAACCAACCCAAACCACAACAATCTAATGGACCATCAAAATCACAATCTAGATAATCCCTAGTCTCTTTCTTCCCATTTTCATGAAACCTCCAACAATAACCCACTAACTCCTACATTCTCCATACAACCTATACCAATCTCTCTAGTTCATAAACGTTTAACAAAACTAATACCTTGCTCTCTCTCCACTGATAACCTCCCTTCTGAATATATACAACTTGGAGCAGATGCAATAGCCTACCCAGTCTGTATTCTAATTAATTGATCAATCATAATATCCAAAATCCCCCAGCTCTGGAATAAATACATAATCATTCCTTTACACCAAGGTGGCAGCACCAATGATCTTTCCAAGAACAGAGCCATCTCTATACTTTCACCACTATCTAAAATCTTAGAGAAATGTATACATGTCCAACTCCGAAAGCATCTGTCTGATAATGACCTCATTGCTCCATCCCAACACGGATTTCGCCCAGCGCACAGTACTATTACTGTACTACTTTCATTCTCTGATGCTGTCAACAAAGTTCTCGATGCTGGACTGTTAACCTCATCAGTCCTATTAGACCTGTCAAAGGCCTTCAATACAGTATCAGACACCAAACTGTTACAACAACTACAACTACAACAACAAAAACTGCGTAACACAGTTTTCCAGTTAGCTATACAGCAGAAAGCAATCTGTCAGATGGCAAAATAAACAATTTGAATATCAGTTAATAACACAGGAGTTCCGCAAGGATCCATTCTCGGGCCACTCTTTGTAATATTTTTATTACTAGTCTTCACAAAGCTTCCCAACAAAGTCCACTTGTCCAATACGCTGACAACTCCACTGTAATCTCATCTGCCAGTAATTTTCCCAATCTCCTTAAGATAACACAAAACACATTTTGTTCTATAGAAACCTGGTTACATGATGCACAACTATTACTGAATCCCAAAAAATCTAAACCCTTATTCTTCTCCTCTAAACCACCACCCTCAGATTTTAAAATTTACTCGCTTAATACCGAAATTGAACTAGTGAAGTCAGCTAAATTACTGGGCATTATTATTGATGACAAACTAAGCTTTGAGCAACATATTCTCAATACAATAAAAAAAAAAAAAAACACTTCAAACTTGGCAAACTCTACAGACATAAATATTATGTGGCTAAGCCAACCAAAATTAAACTTACCATAACTCTTCTGATCCCATCCCTCCTATATGGTAATCCCATTTTAACCAACCTTCATACATCTCTTAGCAATAAATTGCAATCATGCTATTATAAAATAGCAAAATTTGCAATTGGGATGCCATATTGAACAAAGCATTGCCAAGCTATTTCAGAACTGAATTGGTTTGAATTCCCCCACTACCTTTACTATACCCAACTTACTCTAGCCCACAAACTGATTTATAAACCCAAATCCTGCCCTGCACTTCATTCTATCCTGCAACAGTATAACCCGGTCTGATATCTTCGCTCTAACAACAAACAACTTTGAAGTATATCAATACCCAACAAAAGAGCTGGACAAAGCCTTTATTTCCACTCCATTGCCAGACTATAGAATGCCCTGCCTTCCACAATCACTCAGTTAGACTCATTAAAAACTTTCAAATCTGCATTAAAAGACCACTACCTCAACAATCATATCTGTACCTGTGCACAAACGTCTAAGCCACCATAAACACATAAAATTAGTTAATCATGTCTTCACTTTTCCTCCACCTGGTAATACCTCTCTCCCCTTCTTAGAACCTTTCTATATATCAACTAACTCTTTCTATCTCTCTCTTTAGGTATCAACTAGAACTATCTATGTATTTTACTGCTGTTTATGGGTATAAATGTATAATCTTTGTTTTATATTTGTTTATAAATTAATGTAGGTCATAATCGCCATATCCTTTGTAACTTTTACAAAGTGTATTTTCATTATCTGTTTATATTGTAATAATCTCTGTATTAAAAACAACATTTTTGTGGAGCTTTTCACCTTGGGCCTCCACTGAAAATGGGTTCTTGACCCAGTGGGCTTTCCCGATCAACAAATGCCAATAAATAAATAAATAAATGTTCTTTCCTCTTTCTGATCTTGGTGCCCTGGAGGTTACATTGTCTGCTATAGAATCCACTTCAGAGGCTTTTGCTGTCGACCCATGCAGGTAGCTTGCCCTGTTTAGTATGCTTCCCGATTTTAAGGTTAAACGTAGGGGAATTTGGTAATCTTTTTGGGGTATGCATGAAGGCTTTACAGGCTCAAACTCTTTTCTGTGGGGCATGTTTAAATAGGTCCTTAATGCAGACTTAGAGGCATGGATTCAGGGATTAAGAGGGGCTGGAATTGTGAGTACATGTACATTTATGAAAAGTTGTCATAGTTGGCAACACTGGGATCAACCAGTCTGCAAGAGGCCCAGTGATCCTAAGGAGAGCTTGATTCTGCTGTCAAATGTCTGCCACCTTGACCTATCTGAATCAGGGTGGTTCTTCTATTCTCATGGAAGCCTGCTCTGATAATTAGGATTAAGAAACCTGGTAAAGATCTATTTAATCCTGGAGGCTAGTGACTAATTTCTGTTTACACTGATAGTGTAAGCTTTTGATAACCATATGAAGTGAACGGCTGAAATTTTGATGGTTGTCCTAGTCCACAAAGACCACACTGAGTTCATTCCATTTAGGCAGCCATGACACTGCATACATTGGATACTGACATTAATGAACAAGTCTCACAAAGAGAAATTCAGACTCCGGCACTACTACTACCTGATGGCAGCAGTGTGACCCTTTTTGGGGCAAACAGACCAACATTTGTTCTTATTTTTATACCCGATCCTTATTTTTATACATCTAAAGAGACTGCCACATGCATATCTACAGATTGTACCAACCTTGCTTTTTGGGTTCGTATCTCACAGCTCCTGAAGGCGTGTGATAACATCTTTTCCCTGCATTCTCCATCATGCACTATACTTACTAAATGATATGTACCAGGCCATAAATCTTGTTTTTGACTTAAAAGCAATTCTCTTTGCATTGATTCCATTTATTTTCTTAACTAATTCAGTTCTAATTATGAACGGGCAAGAAATTATCAGATTTTGATTACCATCTAACTATGCTGTTGTTTGGTACTGCTAATAAGAATG